>NW_026589826.1:5911-47245 GCF_907164565.1 Psammomys obesus | reverse complement strand
TTTTTTTTTTTTTTTTTTTTTTTTTTTTTTTTTTTTTTTTTTTTTGTCATTTCTAGGAGACACAATCTCACAGCAGATTTCCTGGTCCTCAGACTCTATTTCTGCTCCCTCCTCTGATATGTTCCCTGAGCCTTAGGTACAGGAGTTTTGTTGGAGATGTGTCTGTGGAATGTGGCTGAGCATCCCCTAATCACTAATTGGCCTCTTTAGATTGTATGTGAAAATTAGATGGGGAAGTATTTGTCTTTTCTTAGCATAGTGTCTCCCAGACTCATCCATGTTACTGCAAATGATAGTATGCATGGTCAGTTTTTCTCACTTTTGAATCCTGAGATGGCCGTTTCTTTCAGGGCTACATGTTCTTGTCCTTATCTCTCTTGGGTTGCAGTCTTCCTTCAAATGTGAGTTCTGCTTGCTTGCCTTTTCATCTCAGAATAAGTTATTAGGGGCTAGAAAGATGACTCAGCAGTTAAGAACCTGCACTGCTCTTACAGAGGATCCAAAGTCTGTTCCCAGCTCCCATGGCCTGTTCACAACCACCTGTTACACACACCTCATTTACAGATTTAAAATAAATTAGTCATTAGGAAAGCTGGCTGGAAGCTCTGTCATGGGCCTCAGATTTCCACTACAGGTGCCAGAGCAGACACAGATAACTAAGTGCAACAAACCCCAAGTACTGGATGTGCAAGGCTTTCAAGAAATGTTCTAACCCTCACAAAAGAACCCTCTGACCATTGTTTTAGGAGAAGATGAAATGCAGTACTCTGAATTAGGGGGCCGAGGGGATTTTGGGGCCCACTGTTTCCACAAGCCCCAACTTCATCCTCTAGTAGCCTAGTTCTTTTTACCTGGCATTTCTGAACTTGAGGCCCCTTTCGTGGTCCAGTCTTTGTCACTATCACCTCCAGCCTGTCTGGGCTTGTGTTGGATGTCACTACCTTGTCCACTGTACTCTTGTCTTCCAACTGTTTGTCCAAGCATCTCATTACTACAGACACTTTGACTTTTATAGTCTTGAGAGCTTTCTGATCACTTTTGTAGGTGTGTTGCCTATGCGGTGTGTAATAAGCGCTGGACCACAGTGTTACCATGTAGTTTCTATAAGCCAACTTATCTTCACTCTGAAATCTCTGATGTGTTGTTAAACAGAAACAAAACATGGCAGAACAAAGTGCATGTACTGTTTTCACATAGTTGCGTACCTTCTCATGGCCATTCCTATATTCTCAAGTATATTTTAAGTAACTATTGGTTCAAAATAATGAATAATAAAAAATATTTTCATTGTTTTTAGTAATAACTTTTGTTTGTTTGCAAGTCCATGCATATAATATACTTTGGTTAATCTCCCTTCTCTTTTTTTTCCCTCCCAACCCTCCCACTCTCTCTTCTTACTACCAATTTTTCTCCAATGCATGTCTTTTTGTTTTCCCTTTTGTCTCATGGAACTTAAGCAGAGCTGTTCATATGACTCTGAGCTTGGGACTACATGCTAGAGCCTGGTGGGCTCACTAGTGGGTACACAACTGGAGACTGTGTTGTAAACCCTGTTTCCAGAATCTGTTTACTTAGGAGAGTGTTGGCATCAACGGTCTTTCCCATCTGTGAACCTCATTCAGATTATTTCTAAAAGTTTATACATGTAGGGCTGTTTTGCCTGCATGTATGTGTGCCTGGAGCTCATAGAAGCTGGAAGAGGGGGTTGGATCTCTGGAGCTGTATTAACAGATGGGTGTGAACCACCAAATAAATGCTGGGAATACAGCCTGGGTCCACAGAAGAGCAGCCAGGGCTCTCAGCTACTGGTCCCTATCTCCAGGGCATTTGCTAAGGACTTCATTAGTAGTTTAGGCATTTAAGACTCCACTACAATGTTCCTAAAAGGTCGTGGTGCTGTACACACATCACACCCGCTCATGACTGAGCTGCGAGTGGCCAGAACTATTTCCTCTCCAGGTTGAAGGCAGAGGAAAGTTCCATTCTGGCCCAGTAGCAGTCCAAAGTGACTCCCAGGAGAACTCTCAGCATCATTTAGCAAGCTGAGATCTCCCCAAGGTGTTTCTACATTTCTCCACCTCTCTCCTCAGTCTATTTCAGGTTCCATCTCATTTTAACCTTTCCACCCTGTAAGATGACTACAACTCATGAGGTTGTAAGACAAAAGGTGAAGGATAGAGGACAGGAAATGTCTGTGGCTGATGCAGGGAGGAAGCATTTTGGGGCACAGATGCACTTAACACCAACTGTCTTACTCTCATAAGACAGGGTTCCAGGAAATGGGCTGACGTCACCTGTTGAGTTCACAGTCTCTTGAGAATTGCTATGAAAAATCACCCTCTGGTCTCTTTGCTGTTATACTTTGAATGAGGTGGGCCAGAAGTTTGTATAAGTCTGAGATGTTAATCCACGAATGGAAGAACAAGGTCAGTTTATGTAGCAGAGAGGAAACATAAAAAAGAAACAGAAATTGTTGAAAAATAATCTGTAGGGCTAGAAGGTGTTACTGCCAAACAGTGCTCTCTGTCACAAACGTCTCTCTCAATTATGATCGTATCTGGACATTTCTGCTCACAGAATTACAATTATGGCAGGCTAGAAACTCATAGACCCTTCAGTAAACAGTGCAGTGTATGGGAAGGAAAGAAGAGGATTTACAAAGGCTGTGGTGTAGAATTGAGATTTGCCAGAGGCTCTCTCAGCATCACTTGGTGCTGAGACTTGGTGCTTGGTGACTCTGTGCCAAATTGCCAGATTTCACAGATGAACCTGGAGAATCAAAATAACTTTATAAATAGATTTCCCTGGGTGTACAGGTCTGACGCACTATTTCCTCCATATCACTCTTATTGTTTATGTTGGGGATTCAAACCCTAGGCTCTTCCTGGTGAACTTTGCCTGTGTGACTATCCAGAGTTGATGGTCCCTTGGGATTTATAAACCATGTGGATGTCAAGTACATGAAAATAATAGTGTGGAGACGTGAGGTTCTTCTGACATATGTGTGGAGAGATTGAATACAAATCGAAAGGAGACTGTCCCAATCTGAAGAGGTATGCATGGAGGTCAAAGCACACACACACACACACACACACACACACGTCCTGTATAAGTCAACAAGAAGAAATAAACATGAGATTACACAAGGATAAGCCCCAAAGTAGGCAGAATAATACAGAAAAGAAGAGGAAGAAAAAAGTGAAAACTGGTAGCAGATGATAATTTTATTCTTAGAGGATTGTATACATCCACATGTGTTTGATCAATTCCACTCCCATTTCTCCCATTCCTTCTTGATACGTCTCCTTTCCCTCTCAACTTTGTGTACTCTTATTCCCCGCTTAAAAAATCAAGACTCCGCTTAGTGCTGCCTGTACCTGCAAGGATGTGGAACATCTACGCATGTAAGTAGCCTCTTAGGGGAAGTGTCCGTGAGGAAAACTTCAAAACTTCACTCACTCACACACACACACACACACACACACACACACACACATACACAGAGAGAAACATGCACCTACGAGCCGCTATCATTTGCCCATAGCTTCTCAGACCTAGGCAAGACTTCATGAGCTTTTCCCCATCTGCACTGAGGTTTTGGTTTGTGCAGGTTTGATGTCTAATGGCCTTGTCACATGCAGCAAACACTGTCTCACTGCAGATATTCACTGCCTCTGGTCTTTCCATACCCTCATCTGCAATGAGACCTGTGACCTGAGGGGAGAAGATATGATATAGATGTCCCATTAAATCCAACGGTATCACTAATAACATGAAGTATAAAATGTCTAAAATCCAAATTAAAAGTAGATTCTATTATGTGCTATTGAAAAGGAATCCCCCCCATGACTTAAATAAGTAAGCACACAGGAGATTCAATATCACTGCCGACTAAGTCATTGTCATTCGTATTTACGGCATGCTCTGCCAAACAAGGGCAGACTACCCATTAGTTACTAGATGGAGCATATTGTAGTGGACAAAGCCCTGACACTGAGAAAAGCGGCTATCATGAAAGCTCTATTTATGCAACTGATTTAACACATTCCAAATGCTCAGTAGCTACCAGCAGCCCCTGGTACCCATTAGAGGGCACAGAGCAAGAGGGCTGCAGGAAGTTCTGCAGAGCAGCTAGCTAGGAAGGCGGGTGGGTCTCTCACACACTCCCCTTTCCACAGTTCCTCCCCCTGGCTTCCTCTCGCCACTCTGCTCTCTTTTCTGGTTTTAGCATTGTTGCAAAATCAGAGAAGGCCACAGGACCCAGATTTTTCAGGTAAAAAAATGAGGGTGGAGTTTGGGGGTGTTGAAATTGGTGAGAAGGGTGCCTGTCTGTGTGTAGTAAACTTCCCGGCAGACCTGCTCTTAGAAATTATACATGATGTTTTCTGTTTCCTGTCTGCTGACTGTAGCCTGTAATCTGTGTTGAAGGTTGAGCGAGCCCCACAAATTCATATGTGCTTCAGGATTCACTGTACTTTCTCTGCAGAGAAAGTTTTCTGTCACTGGTCAAAAAATTTTAACTTGACTCTTCCAAGAAGGGAATGAATAGATTGGCTTAGAGAGGGCAGGCAGGGAGAAGTTAGGGATGGGGGATCCCTAACCAGGCCCAGCTTGCCATGTGTCCTCCACCAAGCTGGCATACAGGTCAAGATCAGCAGTTATGTTTTCCTTTAAGCTGCTTCCTAGGGGACTTGCTTCTTGGGAACTATTTTTTTCGGTGTTCATAGAAGCGTTGACCTCCCTCCAGGTGGGTCTAAGTAGGGAGGTTACAGTCACTGTGACTACAGTTCTGGAGCCACTATTGGATGTTTGGTCATAGGCAGAGGGGGGACTTCTTAGTCAATGAAATTAGTACCTATAGAAACACAGGTCCTTGTTTTACAGTCTATGACATTTCAAAGGAGAGCATTCCAGGCTGTCCTGATCATAATGGCTCCAGCATTTGAAAACATGTTAATGGGCATTAGTTACAGGAAACATTAGGAATGAGCTGATGTTTCTGCACGCCTGTGTCTTGATTAACAAGGAAGGGATGACTATGTGCATGGGTCAATAACAAGCAGAGAGAGGTAAAGACCCAAGAAAATCCATTTGCTTGTTTAAGAAATAAATTGAGGCCCACCTTTGTCCAGGGTTGTGCTTATCCCTGGAGAGTTTCCTGCCATATAGTCTAAGAGGAGACAATTAAATGTTAGAGAACAATTTCACCTTACAACCATGTCCTTGATGAAGAAATGCTGCTGTGAAGCTACAGCAAGCACAAGTGAACTTGAGAGCTGGAGTCTTCGGTTGGTAATGCTGCAAGACAGAGGCATTAGAGAGGGTCTCTTGGGAAACAGAGGCTGGGAAGAACCAGCTGGGCAGTCGGCTGGAGCAGTGCCCCCAGGAAGGGGAAGTTCTGAAAAGGTCTAAGAGACAAAAGTGCTTCTAGGATCTTGGGAACATACAGGGGAGGTCCGTGCCTTTAGAGAGAGATGAACATGCAGGGAGTTGTGGGCCATTAGTTCCAATAGTTCACACTATCTTCCTAAAATGATCCAAAGCCACTAGGGAATTCAAGCAAGGAAAGAAAAATGAAATTCCATTTTTAAAGTGAGATCTGGTGGAAAAGGCGATGGGAGAGGGATGACTGGGCACCAGCCCGCTGCACTGACAACATATACCTTTGGATCTGATCAGCATGAAGGGAGAAAGAAAGACATAAATGAGATTTCAGAAAATAGTCATTTGGTGATGGGCTGATGCAACGCCGGAAAGCAAGGCTGTACTAGAGCTCACAGCCTGGAAAGAGAGACTAGCTATATGGTGATGCTGTTCACTAAGACAAGAACTCACGCCTGGGGGAAGCAGAAGTCAAGGGTTCTATCCTGGTCAGCCTTTGTTAGAGATGCCCATGAAAGCCACAGTGGAGGGCTGAGCCAGAAGTTGAGAATACTGAAGGAATATCGTGAAAAAGAGACTACAGTAGTCACTCACTAGCTCGAGAGAAGGAGAGGACCAGGAATAGTAAGTACAAGGAAGTGCTGGAAGAAATTAAATTTGTGCAAGAAAAATAATAGCCTGGAAAAAAAAAAGAATTTGTGATGAGTTTTTGGGGACGAGGCAGGAGATATCAAAGGAGATATCAGGAGATATCAAAGTTCGTGGGAGAAAGTTTAGTGTTGGCTATAGGAGGTGGGGGTCACTGTGTTTCATAACTTGCATTGGTTGTTTCTTTATCTTCAGGGAGTCAAGATACAATGGCAGCCCAGTATCGTGGTGTGGAGTCCATCCTGGGACAGTCAAGAACCAGCCATGGTGAGAGGAGCTGGGGTGAGGGGCAGAGGAGAGCCAAACTGCAGAAGTGGGAAGGCAGGCAGGGAGGGATTCAGTCCCTCCTGTGATAACAATTAGTCCCCACTTGGGCAGGAGAAAACCATTATGCTGTCCTCATTTCATGTCTCTGCTCTCCTAATTCTCTTGACTTTCTTTATGTTCTCTTGGGGTATGTCCATTAGGCTGAGCAGGGAAACCAAATGGCCTCCCACTGTTCCAGACCTTAGTTGGCATAGCCCTCTCTTCTCATTCTTTCTTTCTTTTCCCTCTATGGTTTGTCTTTACACGGGTTTTTACACTGAGGTTCAGGCCAGCTTGGAAACTGTGGCAGCCATCCTGCTCCTGTCTGTCCACCGTAGGTGATAGGTGTGAGCCACCACAACTGCCCTCAGCACAGTCTTATTTCCTCTTTCCTACAATGAAGACAGCAGAAAGGCTGCCTATGGGCCCTTTGATTGTGGCCTCTCTGGTCACATCTCTGTTCTGTCCTAAAGGAGGATTGGTAGAGAGCAATGTGGGGGTAATTGCTCCCAAATGAATCAATGTGCCAGTGAACACTCCAATCCTCTACCACCATGTTCACTATGTCAGCTGAGATTTTGCTGCTTTATTAAACTACCTTACAGCATAGTGGTTTAAAATATTACCATATCTCTGCTCCAGATTCTCTGGGTCAGTCAGGCATTTCTTGAGTCTAAAGCACATTTGTTAAAGTTGGGCACTCTCTCATGCAGCTGTCAGAGGCCCCATAGGCTCATAGATGTGTCACCCCTGCACATGTTGTAGGCTAGGGTTTTCCTGTGAGAGTCTTCACAGACTCACAGATGTGGGCACATCACTGTTTCTTAAACTTTTGCTGCCTTGTCCTCAAGAAATTTTTATGTGACCCTAGATACATGGATACACAAAAGAGATCACAAGTCAAACATATGACATTTGAACTGAATTTTTTATATGTAGGTATGCATATGTATGTATATATGTATATATATATATATATAATTTAAGATTTCTTAAATATCATCATGAGGAGTTTCAGTTATATTGGATGAGTACATTCTTTTTTTTGTGAGTACATTCTTAAGACCTGTTGCATAACAGAGTGAATATACCTAATACTATATTTTACAGTTGATTATAAAGTAGATTTTAAGGACCTGGAGAGGACAGGAGTTCCACAAGGACCAAATATATCTGGGCACAGGGGTCTTTTATGAGACTGTTTCTCCAAACAAGGACCATGTATGGATGCAACCTAGATCCCCTGCTCAGATGTAGCCCTTGGTAGCTCAGTATCCAAGTGGGTGCCCTAATAAGCGGAACAGGGACTGTTTCTGACATGAGCTCGATGGTGAGCTCTTTAACACCCTGCCCCCCAGGGAGGATCAGCCTTGCTAGGCCACAGAGGAGGACTTTGCAGCCAGTCCTGAAGACACTTGATAAACCAGTATCAGATGTAAGAAGAGGAGGTTCTCCCTTATCAGTGGACTTGGAAAGGGGCAGGGAGGAGATGAGGGTGGGAAGGTGGGAGGGAAAGAGGGAGTGGGATACAGCAGGTATACAAAGTTAACAAACTGTAACTAATATTAAAAAAATAAAAATTAAAAAAATAAAAATAAAAGTAGATTTAAATGTTTTCCTCACAAAGCATAGTTATATGAGCAATGTGATGTTAAAAATTGTGAGAGCCTCTTTCAAGCAGTTCACTGTACACTATAACTTCATACAAGTTGTGTTTAACAGCTTCTCTTCAACAACACTGAAGAAGCATATGCCATGTACAAGAAAAGTAAACAAGAAAGTTGATGTTAATAAACGTATTGTCTTTCTTCAACTTAAAAAAACACATTTACATACTAGTGAGATGGATGTGCTCAGGTTGTGTTTAGTTTTGTTTAGTTTTGCATAAGTAAGTCTTGATTAAATATTTGACCTCACAGGACAGAGCATTTCAAACATTTTTTAGGGTTGATAGCTATTTTAAATTCATAATAATCAGTTGTAAGAATGCCACTCACTAAGTACACAATACAAAGTGGCAATAGTCTCAATCCAAGTCAAGATATTTCAGGTAGTGTTTATTGATACTGAATGGTATGAGCAAAATGAAGTGTTCATATTGTTGGTCAGTAACAAGGTTGCTATTTTATCATAAAACAGGCAAGTGCTATCAGAGATATTACAGATTCATTACAGCTTTGATTTTGAAATCATTTGTAGTCATTGGGCATTTAGAATCTTTTACTGTTGTTAATCTTTTACTGTTTCTCTTCCTCCCTATGGTCGGTTTTGTGGACCCACATGAAGTCACAACCTGTGCTTTAAGGAGTTCTGATTTGGTCAGTTAGTCTAGGGTGTCCAGGATGGTGGGGGCTCTTACTATCAAGCAAGATAGTCCAGGTACCTTTACATGGAAGCTGTAGAGAAGCCTAAGGCACGGGGAGGCCACAGTGCTTAAGGGTTCTTGGAAATTTTGTTTGATTGTCCTCCAAAGCATGTCAGAAGCAGACTTACCGGCTACACTTTACTGGGGAGAGCTACAACGCGACATCCCAAAGAGGCAGGCATTCAGGGATGGGGAAGGTTAAGTCTGTATTGTAGCCTAGACATGGGTCATCATCACTTGGTCTCAACACTGGCTAATTATGGCATAGGAACTACCATTGGTACCTTGACCAAGAAGCCAATGCCAACAAATCTTTCAGATGGGTTACTCCACTGTGCAGCCAAGTAAATGCTGATGTGAACTACCCCACATCCTTTCTTAGACTATCTCAGACTGTCTGTCCTCAGTCACATATTTCTTTCATCCTGGAATTCTGGCTCCCCAACATGGGAGACTATATTAATACTTGTATACCTCCCCACTTGCCTGAAAGTTGAAAGAAGAAAATACCACACACACACACACACACACACACACACACACACACACACACACCTATATCTGCCATTTTTAAATATAAATCAAAAGAAAATACATCTGTCCCTGCAGATGCGCCCAAACTCACACTTTATGTTCCACTCTGGATTCTGTTAGTCAGGTGGCTATCATAAGTGGCTTCTGAAACTCATGTTTTCTCCTCTGAGTGCTTGGAAACCACAAAAGGTCAGAATGAGGATCTCAAAATAATATTTAAAGAAGGATGTAAAGAAAGGAGATCAAAGAAGCTACCAATTGTCAAGTCCTTCCTTTAGACCATTTAGTTGGCCATTTAGACCCAGAGGTTGTTACAGATCCTGAGAAGGCAGAGGTAACAGCAAGGAGAAAGCTGTTACACATCCAGAGAGTGGGTATCACAAGCGAGACACTACAGAACTTCTCTCTTGGGGGCTGAGTCTCACACCTGGTTCTGTTCCCTTGATGTTCTAGATCTTGGGAAACAAGATGAAGGAAATCCCCAACTCAGAATTGTCCTCCTGGGAAAAACTGGGGCAGGAAAGAGTGCAACCGGAAACAGCATTCTTGGAAAGAAAGTGTTTTCTTCTGGCATTTGTGCAAAATCCATAACCAAGGTGTGTGAGAAAAGGGTGAGCACCTGGGAAGGGAGCGAGCTTGTTGTTGTGGATACACCTGGTGTTTTTGACACTGAGGTCCCAGAGGCTGCCACAAGAAAGGAGATTACTCGCTGTGTTGCCCTGACCTCCCCAGGGCCTCATGCTCTGCTCCTGGTGGTCCCATTGGGGCGTTACACTGTGGAAGAACATAAGGCCACACAGAAGATTCTGAGCATGTTTGGAAAGAAGGCTAGAAGATTCATGATTCTCCTGCTCACCAGGAAGGATGACTTGGAAGGCACCGATATCCATGAGTACTTAAACACGGCTCCCAAAGACATTCAAGAGTTGATCCATGAGTTTGAGAATCGATACTGTTTGTTCAACA
The DNA here is from genome assembly GCF_907164565.1 of Psammomys obesus. Lineage (NCBI taxonomy): Eukaryota > Metazoa > Chordata > Mammalia > Rodentia > Muridae > Psammomys > Psammomys obesus. The sequence continues at coordinate 37,044 of NW_026589826.1, read as the reverse complement.
ACAAAGCCTCAGGGGCTGAACAGGAAGGCCAGAGGACAGAACTATTGAACTTGGTCCAGAGCATGGTGAGGGAAAATGGTGGAAGATGCTTTACCAACAAGATGTATGAAACTGCTGAGGATGTGATTCAGAAACAGACCCTGGAGATACAAGAACAGTACAGAAAGGAGCTGGAGAGAGAGCTCACACGGATAAGAAGGGAGTATGAAGAAGAGATTAGAGACCTGGAAGATAAATTGGAGAGGGAAAGGAGAAAGGCATGTATGGAGAGGGAATTCACCAGAACAGAGGCTGTCTTTACAGAGCGACAAGAAAATGCTAGGAGCGAAGTTGAGAATGGAAATATGATACTTGAATTAATTATAGTAGCATGGAAGATTGCTTCCTTTATCTTCAGCCAGTTTATGCAAGACTAGATCTAGTCTGTAAGACTAGACCTTAGCTGTATCTTCTCCATTGCCCCTGATAACTGTGCCCTACAGAGCTCTGCTGAACGTCAAAATGTTCCAGTTTCTGTCTTCCAGGACTAAGGAATGAAGTAAATGCTGCCAGTAGCTGTTGTTAAATGTTGAATTGACTCAACAAGAAACTGATTAATCCTCAGTTTGTGAAACTCCAAAGCAGAATGGATTATGACTTGCTACCTTGTGCTCTTCCTCAGCAGAAGCTACCCAGGAGGCCACAATAAATAAATAAATAAAAAGATAGATAGATAGATAGATAGATAGATAGATAGATAGATAGATAGATAAATAAATACATAGTTTAAGATGTACCCAGGCAATTATCTGGATTCTCAGGAATTATCGTCAACTGCAGCACCTACACACAGATACTAATCTTTTTTATGGTCATCTTGTATGTTTTATTAGAAAGTTCATTTCTTTGCATGAGATAATTTTGAGAGAAAGATAGATGGCTGTACAGTTCTCAGTACACGTCAGTTTGTTTGTACATTTTCATTAGTGGACTCAAAATGTTCCCTACATGTCCTTGAAGGAAAAGCAAATCTTGTAAATCAAGTAATCCAGGATGAACACAAATTAGCATTCCAGTAGGTGAGGACACAATGACTGGTGTGTTTGGGTGTGGCTCTAGGAGCTCTCTGTCAACCTTTTAACCAGTTTGGTGAACAGACAGCTCTGTCCTTGAGAAATGATCTGGCTGCTGCAAATCTACCCTGAGCCCCGTACATCCAACCTTTTGCTTCTGCCCCACCAAGCTAATTTGCTTGTTGCTGTTATAATAAACTTTTCATTGCCTCATACTTGTTCAGAATCAGAATCTGTTTTGTCTTGGAAAATGGTGCTAAACCAGCACAGAGATGAATTTTGTTTTATTGGTAAAATTTTAAGGTGTTTTTCAATTTTTGAACTGAACTTGCTCTATCCCCATGGCACCCATTTTTGTTTTCTCATGCGTGTGCATATATGTGTATATGTGTGTGTGTATGTGCATGCACATTTGTGTGTGTGCAAGTACATGGGAGCATGTGGAGGGCAGGGGATGGTCACGGGTGACAGCAGTGCTATCTACCTCCCTCGATAGAGCGATTTTTATTGCCCTGGGTTTCTTTGATTAAGCTGGACTGGCTGGCCCGAGGCCCCTGAGGATTCTCCTACCTCCACCTCCCCAGCCCTGGGTTACAAGTGCAAGCCACCACACCAACTTTTCACACAGATTCTGGGAGCCAGGCTTGGGTTCTCAAGCTTGCACAACAAGTACTTTCCTGACTGAATCATTCCCCTAGGCCCATTCTCTTCCTTTCTCTGAAATCTTTGAGCCACATTCTCAGTTTTTCACTGGTAAAAGACCACGGCCTTTTTGGGTCCTTATTATTTTAAGGTAGAAATTGTGTCTTAGGTTTCTGAGATTTTCCTGGTGCATGCATTCCCTCTAATATGGAGACAGCAATAATTATTTTCTTATTCTTTTCGCTCCATTTCTTCTGAGTTATCCTCACTTAGTTTCTAGGAATCCTCAGTGCTTAGTCCCAACATTTCCTGGTGTCACCTGTGACAGCTCACTTTGTTCTTTCTATCTCTAGATTGGTGTCTCTAAACTTTTTTGGCAGCAGGTGGCTATTACAGAAGGTCACTAGTCAAAATGCAGAGAACAGCTCACCGTGGGGCGCTCAGCCCTACTTAATACACCACAACTCAACTGCTGCATCCAAGGCTCGGGGACATCGTGTAAGAGGGAGTGACAAGAAGGCAGTGCAGTTTGCTGTGATAACACCATGGGCCAAGTCAAGTTGGGGCAGAAAGGGTTTATTTTATCTTAATGCTTAGAATCCATCATGGAGGGAAGCCAGAACAGGACCTCGAGATTGGAAACTGGAGACAGGAACTGATGCAGAGGCCATGGAGGATTGCTGCTTACTTGCTTGCTGTACATGGCTTGCTTAACTTAAAAAAAAAGAAAAGAAAAGCTGCATTATGTGTCATGGTGTGTATATCCTTTTGCCCAAACATTTTTACTTGCAAATGTTCATTGTAATGAGTCACTGGTCTGGTTTGAGGCCTCCAGCTTCTGCTGTACTATCAATACTGGACCTCACCGAGACTCCTCTCAGAATACTGTTGTTGTCCTGCATTATGGAGATTCTGAAGCTTTGGATGTGCAGGACCAGTCCCTTCACAGTTTCTAGCAGTTCATAGATGGGGTGGATGTAGGGGTGGACCAACTCAAAGCCGTGGATCTAAGCCTAAGTGGAAGCTCAGTTGGTCAGCCCACCAGTTTTCACTTTTCTTCCATCCTTGCCATCAGGGCCAGCTCACTTCCCCGCTGCAGGCATCAGGTGTGAGACTAAGGGTTGGGAGTGGAAAGATTGGAGGGGTGCATCTTTCCTGAGTCTCTGATACCACATGGCAAATGAGGGGTGGGGCTAGCTGTCTAGCACTCATTCCAGCAGGGCTAGCTCTCCTGTACCAACACCATCAGAGCCATATCTCTCATGCTGTCCAGGTGAGGAACAGGGGAAGCTCTCCTACTGCAAGTGATGGGTGGGCACTGTGCCAGGATGTCGACATGGCCTTAGGTGACATCCCAGACCACGGACATCTACATGGTCTTATAGGACCACAGAGGCAGACATGTCCCGCAATGGCACCATGAGCCTGGATGTCACCATGGCCTCATTTGACGGCACAGGCTGCTCAGATTAGTTTGATTGCCGACATCAGTATGGCTCCCAGATATTAACATGGTCTTAGCAGAACCCAGACCACTGACATCCAGATGACCTTCTGTGGCAATATAGGCTACAGCCATCAACACAGAACGGAGCTACAGTAGGGTCACAGACCCAGACATGGCCCTTGGTAGCAGCTCAGGCCCAGACATCACCATGGCTCCAGGTGGTTACACAGGCTCCTCATATCTGCCTGTTCCTCACCACCCTCATATCTCCAGTTCCACCTCTCTCCACAGCGCACCAGGCACACAGATTTGCTTTCTCTCCCATTTCTCCACACATCCTCTTTTCTCCCCCACCTCTCCCTTCCACAGTCACTCACTCATCATAGTGGCATTGCTGGGGTGGGTACTTGGGTGTCTCTCTCTTCTGGATGGCCTTCTGCTTAACTTTTTAAAATCTAGGATCACTTATCCAAGAATGGCACCTCCCACAGTAGGCTGGGCCCTCCCATATCAATTATTAATCAAGAAAATGCCCCACAGACTAACCTACAGGCCTGTCTGATGGAGGAATTTTTTTCCACCTGCGGTTTTCTCTTCTCAGATGACTCTACCTTGTGTGTCAAATTGACAAAAAAATAAATAAATAAATAAATAAAATAACCAGCTCACTTCCTTTTTTTTTTTTTTTTTTACCATGTCTGAGTATATTAATTACTGTCACTAGTGTCATAAATAGTAAATATCAATGGTGATGGAAGGCATATTTCATTTTCTGGCTGTCTCCAGAGCTCCCAGGGAAGTGAGAGTCTGATTTCTACTTTTTTTATATAGGGCATACCATCATTTAGTATTTTCTTTTAACCTAAAGAATATAAAGCTACAGAATTTGTCTCTACAAATTGATTTTTTTTCATATATTGGCTGTGCAAAATAATGAGTTTTCTTATAACATTTTTGCATATATATATATAATGTATACATGCTTTGATCAGACTCACACCCATGCATTATCTTCCCTTCTTTTTGCTCATCTTCTGGTCCCCTTTCTCTTCCTAAATATGCCCTTTTCTGATTCATTTCTCTTAAAAATTTTATTTTCAACAAATGAGAGAAAACCTGTAATATTTGGTTTTCTGAATTTGATTTATTTCACTGAATGTAATGACCTACATTTTCATGCACAGTTCTGTGACACTATTTCCTTCCTCAATATATAGTTTGGTGAAGTCTATTTTGTTGCATATTCTGATTTTTGAATGAAAAATGTCCCCTATAGGCTCAGGTATTTGAACACTTGGTTCCAGTTGGTGACACTGTTTGTGGAGATTATGGGAGGTGAAGCCCTACTGGAGGAAGTGCATCACCAGCGACAGGATTTGACAGTTTTATAGCCTTAACCATAAGTCCCCTCTCATTGCCTCTGGGCAGCTGCTACCATGCTTCCCTCCACATTTTGGACATTTCATCTAGAACCATAAACCAAAATAAACTCTTTCATCCATAAACTCTTGGTATTGCATTATTACAACCACAAAGTAAACAACATACTTACCTTCTTTTGAAAAATATTCACTTTATTACTGTATGTTAATTATTAAAAGTGAGCTTATTGTGACATTTTCATAGATTTATAATGTTTTGTGATTTGGTGTTACTCATTACCCCTTTGAAAAAGATTATTTATTTGTTTGTGTGCTTGCGTTCTTGCGTGCACATGTGCATGCTTGTGCGTGTTTGTGTGTGCCTGTGTGTGTACCACTTGTATGCAAGTACCTTATATGTCAGAAAGCATTGGATCCCTTAGAGCTGGAGGTACAGACCATTGTAATTCATGTAATGTGGATGCTGGGAACGGAACTTGGGTCCCTTGTAATAGCAGCAAGCACTTCTTTGCTTTATTTAAATTTTAACTTTAAATATTATTTTATTGTATGGCCACGATTAGCAGAAACCATAACTTAACCTCTGAGCCATCTCTCTAGCCCCAGTCACCTCCTTCCTTTCCTCAGGTAATCTCCTTCCCACTCTTGTTAGTCTTTTTCCTTCTAACTCATTCTCCTTTTATTTGATGCCTTAAAAAAAGCAGATTCTACATATGAGAGAAAAAGTGTGATAGTTGTATTTCTAAGTCTGACTTATTTTGTTTCACATAATAATCTATAACTCCATCTTTTTTTGAGACGTGTTTCTCTCTGTAGCCTTGGCTGTCCTGGACTTGCTTTAGACCAGGCTAGCCTCAAACTTACAATAATCTGCCTGCCTCCGCCTTCCTGAGTGCTGGAATTAAATGCATGTACCACCATACCTGGCTTAACTCCATTCATTTTATTACAAATAAAACAGCATGCTTTCTTCAGCAGATATACGTGTATATCTCATATTTCCTTTATCCATTCATAATTTTACGGGCTCCTAGAAGGAGTGGGGTGATAATAATCGAGGTCATATATTGATCTGTATCTATGCTTGCTTTGCTTCCTTTGGGCACATGCCCATTATTGATAGAACAAGATCACATAGTTCTACTTTGAGCTTTTTTCCTCACAAGTATTTTGTGTGTGTATGTGGGGGGGGGGTTGGTACACAAGTATGTGTGTAAGCATTCATGTGGAAATCAAGAGTCTCCTTCAATCATTCTCTACCCTCTTGTGTTCCTTTATGTGTGCACACATGGGGCATGGGGACGCCGACATCAGAGGGTAACTTGTGGGTTTTGGTGCTCTTCTACCATGTGGTCTCAGGGTCCAGCCTCAAGTCCTCAGGCCTGGTAGAGAGGCCTTTAGGCATGGACCCTTGCCACTTTTCGTTGTTGTTTGTCTGTTTCTTGAGACAGGCTCTCTCCCCAAAATTTGGATCTTGCAAGCTTCACCTATACTGGCTGTGAGGAAGCCCCAGGAACTCATTTGTTCAAATGCTAATTGGAGAAATGTTACAAAGCAGTACTTCAGTATTAGGGATTTGGGGGAAAATACTCAAATTTTGTTTGTTTTGTGTTTTTCTAGAAAGCATTTCTCTGTGTGGCTCTAGTTGTCCTTCTCATTCTGTATATCAGGTTGGCCTCAAACTCTCTGAGATCCTGCCTCTGCCTCTGGTGTGCCACTATACCTGGCTTCTTAATATTTAAATGTTTATTATATAAGAAAGACATCCCATGGAGACAGAAAACAAAACCTTTGGCTGATTGAAAATTATAAAATGAGCAAGTAATTTTGGTTGATGCCAGATGGGAAGTGTGAACCACATCAGAGGAAAGGAGACAACTCTGCTACAAAAAACTTTTTAATGTTGCCTTGGCTCCGGAAAGGCAGTGGCTGGGTCTGCTCTGTTGCTGGGCTGATCTGGGGACCCAGTGAACCACATTTCCTGTTCATATTTGTATTTTTAAAAGCAGAGAACAGATTGCTCTCCCTTTGGGCTCTTGGTGAGCAGAAGTGACCTGCATTTTCTCTTCCTCAATATATAATTCTGAGTACCTGGTAAATATACATGACAAATACTGAGTGTTTGGAATGTAATATTCACTTCCTAAAAATGCACAGGCAATATACAGTAATGATCATCTTCTAATATATAAAATTTTAATACAAATTTTACAGAAGGTGACAGCCTTCTTAGTGTGGGCATTTTGTTAAAAATGAATTGTTTCTGTTGTGGCTTTTTTAATTACTGTCTATGGATGGAAAAAAAAGAATTAACAAGGAAAGGAACATGACTGGTCCTGAGTTTCAGAACCAGATTGACAAAAGAAAAGAAGAGAAATTTAAAAGTAGAGGAAAAGGCTGGTTATTGTAGATATATGATATATCTCGGCATAGGCAGGGATATCTGGGAGAGTCCAGAATGGACTGAACTGGTCATGTGAAGATGGGGAGGAATTGGAAAGAGAGGGGAGAAGAAAACCATATTCAACAGCCTGTAACAGGTAGGGACTGAGGGATCCTAGGAGAACTTGGCAGCCAGCATTAAACAGGCATCTCAGCCATTTGTCCCTTGAAACCTAACATCTACACATCCCTTCACTTTATAGTAACATCTGTACAGCAGAACCATAGGCATTCAGTATGGGAGGAACCCTCATCACGCAAGGAAAAGAGCCAAAGGCTAAGGCAAAAGAATCCATTAAAGACATATGTGCCTCACATTTCATCTCTCTGGGTGTTGCTCCAGGAAATAAAGACCTCACAGTGGAGTTCAGCTTTGCTCATCCCTTGAGCTCCAGTGGTTTGGTTGAGTTCTCTCAGAATGTCTCTGAGGGACTTTGGCCAGGTACAAGCTCTTATGTGGTTTGAAACCAGACTCATGTTCTGAGGGTTTATTTCTTGACCCATCTTGGGCTCCTATGTAGAATTAACAGGACCTTAGATTGAACAGCAGGATATCATAAGACAATGTCTAGGAAGGGAGACTGGGTGGCTCCAGAGTGAGGAGCGAAGAGCTGAGTCACCTGATAGGCATCAACTGTCCTACTGTCGACTGTACTATTGTACCACCATTCGTTCCTTCCTTATGAACAGACCTACACCATTGCCTAGAAAGCAGAGTGCCCACACGAGTGCTGCATTCCACAGGTTCCTGTGGCTACTGGCAGCCATATGACCAAGAAAACAAAGCAGAAGTATTGTGGGTTTCTGCACTTCCTTTGCCTTGGCAATAAAAGGCCCTGCTCTCTTGCATATCAGTGCTACCTTCCTCTTTCTCCTTGGGATTCAGAGCTAGAAGTTGCTTTCAAAGAATGCTGAGTAGGAAAACATGTCTCTGATGGCGTTTATCTTAGTCCCAAACAGACTCAGAGCCACCCTTTGCCACATCAAAATCAGGTCCTTTGTCTGCTAAGTCACTGAAGTGAATTATCTCAGAGATGTAGCCAAACAATGTCAATGTGGTATTTTTGGAAGCAATCCCCATATGACATAGGGAGTTTTAGACCAGTTGTAATGGATGGGGAGAACCAACCATGACCCCATAAGGGATACTTCCTGAGCTGGGAAGCCAACTTGATTTACCTCAGCTGAGACTTCCATGCTGACTTTTCAGAGTCTGCAGATGGTGTGACTCATTGGAGAGGGGCAGAAGTGTGGTCTGAAGAGTCCATCTGACTAGAGGACTGACACAGAGAACTGCAGGACAGCTGGTGGGCTATCTAAGCACCCCCCCAGAGAGTGCCTACAACAACCATATAGACCTGTGGACAATGACTAAGATCACCATACAGAACTTCGGAGAATGTCTAAAACCATCTTATAAAACTGTGGAGAATGCCTGATGCCACCATATAGAGTTGATTTAAACACTGCACTGATTTAAACACTGTCAACCTGTCAACCCTTTACTTGTGATCTTCCCCAAATGCAATGGGTGAGCCCTATGAAAGAATAATAATAATAATAATAAAGTCTTGAAAAGAAAAATGTTCACTTTTCTCCTGGTGTCCTAATCCTAGTTCATGTTTGAGCCTGTTGTTCAGGTTTAAATGAAATCATTTAGTGATTACACGTGAAATCACTTTTTTCCACACTTCTTTTAAGCTTCCTCAAAGCCTATTCCTAGAAAGGCTACTATTGGCACAATGGAACTTTAGACATTAACAGTGTCCTGACTACTGCAGGACACACTGTCTGCTTCACATTTTGTCTGTGTGTCCTGCAGTAGTCATCACCTAAATGAGCTCTTTCACATTGGTGAGACTTTAAAGCTCATACTCAGTACTCCTTTCCCTCCCTGCTCAGTAATAGAATGTATCCACACCACCTACAGATCCATTGCACCCTTGGAATAGTATTACACAAAGCAAGGCTTATCTTTTACGAAAATGCTTGTTTTGGGTAGATGATTTAGTCTAGGGATATCAAGATACCTGATTTTTCGTACCTAATTCTCAGTGCTGAAGTTACGTTGGGACAGAAGGAGGGGATCAAGGAAGTGAAAATATTTATCATATCTGGTTGCTAGGAGCCAAGGGAGAGGAAGCAATCTGTTTCCTGTTGTGGAAAGTCAACATAATACAAGGAAGTGCAGCATCCTTTACCAGGTGCTTCCCAGAAACATTCCAAGCCATTGCCACTACTGCCCTTTGCCAAAAGAAGTGATTTGCGATGTTTTTTTCCTGTGCAACTGAGGTTAGGAGTTCCTCTTTCCAGGCAGATAGATGAGATAAGACACAGACCTGCAGATAAGCAGCTAGCAGGAGCTCAGGCCACATCTGAGTCCAGACAGTCCCTATGCAGCCCCTACCGTTCCATTGTGGAAGGGAACTAGAACCCCTATTGCATAGCTGAAGGGAGGAGAAGGCTAATAAAGGCCTGTCCCTTCCTCCCTCCCCTTAGCTTCTGATAAGCTGGTCACACTCCCTTTCCTGAATCTCCCAGATGCTTAGCTGCATCTGAGGCATGACAGCCTGTATGGTTGGTTAAACTTTTTTCTTTAATAGGTCTGAACCAATGTCCTGTTTCCTTCTTTATCTTATGTCCTGTTTCCTTCCATAACTACGTGTAGGAACATTTCTCAAGAAAGACATCCTTGTATCCTTCTGAAAACCAGGTTCCCTCTTTTGCAGGGTCCTTTCTTTCAAAGACTCCCTTTCTTCTGCTCACCCTTTTAACTGATCTTCTTGCAGAGTTCATTTACATATGCAGACCCTCCCTTCACTCCAATCCACACTCCTATCAAGGTAAAGGAGTTCATGTAAGCATGAAAATAGCCTTTGCTTTCTAATGGAGTGAAGTTTTTGGTTTCTTTGTAGACTCAATTGATGTGATGTTTTGTGAGAAGCTGTCTTGTGAGAGGGCATGTGATGTTTTTCTGTGAGCTGTCTCTTGTGAGGGCCATGACTTTGGCCAGCCAAGAACATCTGAGGGTGAGCTCTGAGGAGAGGAGATATACAGAAACCCATGGACAGTGAGTCATCACTTTTTGAATTCATGCTTTGACACTTAACTTTGCAGAGAGAAACATTCCAGAGAACTTCTCTGGGCAATCCAACTGAGTCTTGTAGCTTTTGCTGACTTGTCCTGATCTTCTGGATCGTGCTGATTCATATTGCTGCTTTGGTGTTGGCCTTTGGACTGGACTGCTAGTATCCAGACAGCGAAGAGTGGACCTATTCTAAGAAACTACTTCTAAAATGGTTTAAGGCCTCCTTTACCTAATAACCTTTTTTTCTTTCCTACCTCTGGTTGGTGGGTGCAAGGGAGGTAGAAGCACTTAAGAATCTTAAATAATATAGGTTAGGTGAAAAATCTTAGCCTACAGGTGGCATAGGTTCTTTGATCACGTCCCGTGGGTGGGGAGCACCCTTGCCAAGCCACAAAGAAGGACAATGCAGCCAGTTTGGATGAGATAGGATAAGCTAAAGTCAGATGGAAAGGGAGGAGGACTTCCCCTATCTGTGGACTTGGAGAGGGGCATAGGAGGAGATAAGGGAGGGAGGGTGGAACTGGGAGGGGAGGAGACAGGGGCTACAGCTGGGATACAAAGTGAATAAACTGTAATTAATATAAAAAATAAAAATTAAATTAAAAATTTCCATGTGTAGTATTTATCTGTCTGTGTTTTATCTGTTTTGCTGTAAATGACAGGATTTCCTTTATGGTTGAATAAAATTTCGGTGTGTATATAGAGCATATCATTTTTATATATCCATCTGTTGGGCAGCTACATTGATTCAGTGTCTCAGCTATTGTGACTGCTGTTCAATAAACAAGGGCATGTAAGCATCTGATATTCTGATATTCTGATGTCATTTCCTTTGGATCTGAAGCCCCGTGTGTAATCTCTGTGTTATGTGGCAGATATGTTTTTATTTTTTTAAAAATTTTATTACTACATGATTGTGCTAATTAACATTCCCCATCAGTGTATAAGTGCCCCCCATAATGTCTCACAGCATTTGTTATTTTTTGTTGTTGTATATCCATTCTAATTTAGATGAAATGACTTTTCATTGTTTTGGTTTGCATTTTCCTCAGGGGTAATTATACTGAGAATTCTTCATCTGTTTGTCTTCTGAAAAGGGTCCACTCCATCCTTCTATTTGTTCTTTACTATTTTCTTCTTTCTTCCTTGATTTTCTGTTTTCTGATGTGGTGCATATATGAAAGCCCCTGTCAGGTGAATGGGTTACAGAAATGTTCTCCCTCTTTCTATGGTGTCTCTTCACTTTTTTTTCTTGATGTAATTTCACTTTGAGATCAAATATAAAACACTCACCATTAATATCAATCTTTTGAAGAGTCTTTGCTCTATTTAGTTCTAGTAATTTCAGAGTTCCAGGTCTTACGTCTAGGTCTTTGACCCATTTTGAGCTTTTTTTTAATGCTAGATATAGCACATGGGGGAAAAGTTCGAATATTCTGTAAATGCCCAGTTTGGGGAGGATGCTGTTTGTTGAAAAGGCTGTCCTTTCTCCAGTGTGTATTTCTGACATCTCTGTCAAGAATCAGGTGGCTGAAAATGTGTGAATTCATTTCTGGATCCTCTGTTGTGTTCTACAGGTCCATATGACTGTTTTATGTAAGTATTATACTTTTCTATTCTTATGGCTATTTTGCATTTCTTGGAATCAGGTCCAGGGCACTGATAACATGGCTCTTTCATGCAGGATGACTTTGTCCATGTCAGATCCTTTGTGTTTCTGTGTGAATTCTTGTACTATTCTTTTCTAGTTATCTGAAGAATATATCAGAGTTTTGATGAGGACTGAGTGGTATCTGTAAAGTGACCTCAGTAATACGGATATTTAAACTATATTTTCTCTAATTCATGAACATGGCCAGTCTTTCCATTTTGTGTGAATGTGCACACATGTATAGCTGTGACTATGTATGTATTTCTACACATGTGTCTTTTTCAATTTATTTCATTAGTGTTTTATAATTTTCTCTGCAGAGGCCTCTCACTTCCAAAGTTAAATTTATTTATATGAATCTTTGTAGCTACTGTGGATGAAATTGCTTTAATTTTAGAGTGTGCTATTTGAGCCCTGAGTCTTACATAGGTGGTGTTCAAGCCCAGGGTCATACTGTTGGCCATACAGAACTCATGTCTTTCACATGGTGCTCTGTCCAAGAGTAACAGGCCATGGATTGCACTAGCCAAGTTTCAAGAAAACACCCAGCCTTTAAGGACATGAGAGTCCTTAATGCTTCAGTCTGTTTTATTTTATTCAGTTGCTTTGAGATTTATTCTAATCCCTACCTGAGCTTTAGTTTTTGCTTTGTCTGGTCATTGTCCTCATGGAAAATGTTTGCTCATAAGCTCTAGGCAAGTGGATGGCTAGCGCATGTTTTATCAGAGCTAGTTCCTGTTTTATCAGGACTTTTGACCCTTCTGCTCACACAGGGAAAGAAGGTTCTCAGCTGTCCCTGAGAACTCTGTAGCAAACACTTTATGGTCTCCTTCACATATTGAACCTGAAACGGTTATTTCACATGTGGCAGACCACCAAGAGTTCATCTCACGATACAGTTGAACTCAGGAAGGATAAAAAGGCAAACCAAAAGAGACTTTCCCAGCATGTTTGGAAAGGAAACTGTGGGTGTTGAGGAGATTCTGAACCAAAGAAAGACAGTGGGTAAGAAACCAATGAATGTTCTCAGAAATCACACCCTAGGCTCCTCCTGGGCTCAACTGACCACAATTACCTGTTTACATGCTCTAAGGGGGTGGGGGAAGAAGCAGAGGAAGTGGAGGAGGGCCCCATTAGAGAACCAGAACCCAGCTTCCTTGAGGCACAGTGAGGGGAGAAGGATCTGACAACCCTTGAGGTGATTTTTCATTTTCCCTAAGAAAAATGTCAGGATCCATCTGCCTGAACCCTGTTCCATGTCCTCATAATCTGACTTTCATCTGTAGATCTAGCTGCCCTTGGCTTCCTTTGGTAATCTAAGGGCTTCTTGCTGGAACTTGCTTTGAGGTATACTGGAAAGATGGCTCAGCAGCTAAGAGCACTTGGTGCTCTTGCAAAGGACCTCCTCAGCTACCAAACAGTAATTAATGAGGTTAAGCCACTAGCAAGTGGTTCCCCTCTTACCCATAATTAAGTTTTCCATCTCAACCACAGTCTCCATCTTGTTTAGTAAAACATACTAATGACATGTCACGGCCACTAGAGAGAAGATACGGAGCCCACTGCCACTATTAACATTCCTCTAGATATCAGCTATAATAAGCTAACAGTGGAAGAATATAGACTTTTTTTTCTAAACTGAAAAAGACAAGGTGTTCATCATTGAAGCCAAAGAAAGTGTACCTCTCCACACCACATCTAAATAACAGTAGAAAGAGAAATTGTAAGATGGTTGTGAAATGCATTTTGCTAACGTTTTTATTGTAAGCTGTGCAGCAAAACTTAAGAAACTTACAAGTGCATATATAATTTTTTACCTAATTCTTTTGGAGGAAAGTCAAATTTTCAACTGGGTCACCTGTTCCTCCATTAAGTCACTCCAAAACCTGAGGACATAAAATAACTATTACCCTTATGGTTTACATCAGGAGTTCAGGCAAAACTCTAGTGGATTCAACTGAAGTCTGCTGGGCCTCAGCAGGAGTAGCTCAAAGGATCACAGGTAGCAGAGAGTTAAGTAAGAGGACATTTCTGAGCCTCTGACTGTCACCTGTTCTCAAGAGTGCACTTATGAGAAAGGAGTGGGACTTTTCACACCTCCCCAAGGCAGCAGCATTCCTCTGCTGGTGATTTTGCTCACCCAGGTCCACCAGAGCATTGTAAAGTGAGAAGAATCTAAAGGTAGCGCTGGTCAGCTGTGCTCATTGTTGGGCAGATAACAGGGAGGAAGGAGGGTTCTCTGTGAGACCCCGAGTCCACAGATGCACTAAGATCCCATTTTCATAGTTCGTTGCATTGTCATAGCAGCTCTGCCACATTCACACACTGAAGCAACATCTCTGAATATGCTCAAACAACACTTTGAGAAGCATGGCTTTGCTTGTGCCTTTGAGGAACTGTCTTCAAGCTCTGAAGACAGGGTCCTTTACTGAGCCCTGACCAACTCACAGCTTTCACTGAGACGTCTGCATTCCCACCACTCTGTAGTTCAAACCAGAGGTCCCCCTTCTTCTGAGAAGAACACATGTGATATAAAGCTGCCTAGAAAAACTCCAGACTGAGAAGACCGACATCATAATCTTGAGGAAGGGAGACAGCATTGCATTCCTGGCCTTTGCCAAGCCCCAGTAGTCCAGCAAAACCCCTCTACAGCACTCTCTACCAACTCTGAAAATACGTGAAGGGTTTCTATAAAGTATAAGGAAGTTAAACAGCAATCTAACAGTTTACCACTTACCTCCATTGGATGGACACTAAACTCGGAAGCTTGTGAAGGGTAATGGCCTGGATGCCTTCATCTTTTCTATTGTGCCTCTGCAAACATTCAGAAAAGAGATTTAACAGAAGAGTGGGCTCCTGTGCAGATGGCATCACATTACTTCACAAAAAAGGAATTTTTCAGTATGATCATTTAATATGCACACCTGGTGCCCTTGGAGGTAAAAAAGAGTGGTGGTCGGAAAAAGGTGGAGGCCAGAAGAAAGCATTGGATCCCCTGAACCTGGAGTTACAATGGCTATGGATGGTCATGAGCCATCATGTGGGTGCTCAGAGTTGAACCCAGCTCCTCTGCAATAGTAGCTCTTAATCATTGAGCCGTCTCTCCAGTCCCTATTTCAAAATAAAAAGACCACTTAAGAGTTATTATATGCTCCCTAACATGCATATAAAAGAGGGTTTGGGTGAGAAGAAGGAGAAGGCTATCTGTGGAGTGTGAGGATGACACATTAGAGCAGGCACCATCCATGTCTAAGTTTTGTCCATGAAATGTTCCAGGGAAGCAGCCACTGTCTTTACATCCTGGCAGTTGTCCTTCCAGAAAAACAAACAACAGTGATTTACATCTGACATCACGGATAGGAAACTTTTTTAAGATCCATGTCTTTGTGCTGCGTGCACTGGCGGTACCCATCTCTCAGTAATGTCGATGTGTTCTCGCCATTGCCTCCAGGAGAACTTGACTCTGCACCTGCCACCTCTGTGAAACTTTGACAGCCAGAAGCAAAATGTCTCCTTCCATTCACAGCTAAACTGAAGGAATCTAGTAAATGGAGTTTTGCCTCCTGGCCTTGCCAGACATGGGTCTAATCTAAAGTTCAGTTTCTCAGAGACTGACCTTGGCAACCTTTGGAAAGCTGACCTTGGCAACTTTTTCAGCAGGGTGCTCTGGTCCTGAGAACTAGATAATAAACTCTGTGCAACTCTGGGAACCAGATAGCACAGTTTGTGTAACCTTGAGTGAATCCTCAGATGCTTTGCCAGGTGATGCAGATGAGCTGTTACAGTGAGAAAATTGCTTGTAACCCTTTGCTTTATAAGTGCTGTTTGTATGTTCTGTAAAGGGGGCCTTGATCAGAAACCTGTCTTGGCTTCCATTCTTTGTGTCTCTGTTTCCTGTCAATTCCCACTCTCTCTTCCAGGTAGACCCTGTTCGACTAGCCTGTGGGACCCGTCAGGTGGCACCCGAACAAGCGACCCTGGAAACGAGGAACTCCGTGAGAAACGCTGGTTTTTGGGGCTCTGGATGCCAAAGTGAAAGTGCTTCCAGAGGACTGCCCATAGCAAGGAAACCAAGGTAGGCAGGTAGCACAATCATGGGGCAGAGCAATAGCAGGGAGTTGTTAATGAAAACTTCAAAGTCAATGCAAAAAATCGTGAGGAATTGGGGTAAATGCCCTAATCCCCTTTAGTTTGTAAATGAAGTTTGCTGCTGGTTTCCAGAGGAAGGTACCATCAATCTGGAAACTGGGAGAAGGTAGGGAAAAGGTTGCAGGATTATTCTACTAAGAAGGTACCATTTATAACTTTTTCTTTGTGGACTTTAATTAGGGATGCTCTGGATCACCGGCATGAGAGTGAAAAAAATGAAGAATTTAATCTCACAAGCTAAAGAGTTACTCGGGTAAATTAGAGCAGCCAAATAGGCAGAAAAAAAAAAAAAGTACTTCTAAGGTTATTTCAAATGTTCATGTAGGAGTTCAAGGAGATTTATGCAATTTGAGAGCAGAAAATGATTTAGGAGATGAGCTAGATATTGAGGATGAGACAGAGACGGAGCTAGAGGAAGAAGCTGCCAAGTCTCAAAATTCAGACTGGCCTCCTGCACCCTCTGCTTCCATGGCTTTTCCTGCTACATGTGCAGGAGGTATGGGATCACTGCAGGCAGATATTACTGTTCTCCAAGAAAGAATCCAATTGGAAAGGGAACAAGTTCAATTGTTAAAGAAATTAGAGAAGTTAAAATTACAAAATAATAATAATAATAATAATAATAATAAATACATAATAATAATAATAATGCTGATTCTAATGTAACAACAAAAGGGTATTCACTCAGAGTAGATTTCCTTTTGTGCAGCAATTGGCTTTTGAGAATGCTAATCCAGCCTGTAAAGCAGCTATCAGACCCTATCGAGCTAAAGCAGGCTTAACTGGTTATATTAAACTTTGTGCTGATGTTGGGTCATCTTATACCCAAGGTCTTGAGATGGCAGGAGCCATGCAAGGAATTACTGTGACTTCTATGCTTGCTCAACAGAATAGAGGAAAAAAATGTTTTTCTTGTGGAAAGATGAGACATTTTAAAAGAGATTACCATAATAAGGGTCAAGGGACCAATTCTAGAAACAATGCACCAACTCCTGGACTATGTCCTAGATGTAAGAGAGGGAAGCATTGGGCAAATGAGTGCAGATCTAGGACCAATGTTCAGGGACAGCCCTTGCCTGAAAACTAAGGAAACGGGGTAAGGGTCAAGCCCCAGGCCCCCAGACCCAACAAACAAATTTATGGGGCCATGAAGTTTGTTCCTCAAGCTCCCACAAATCCATTTTACAACTTGTCATAGCAACCCCAGGAAGCACAGGATTGAACCTCAGTTTCTCCTCCTACACAGTGCTAACCCCTGAGATGGGAGTTCAAGCCCTCCCTACTGAAGTGTTTGGTCCTTTGCCTAAACGGATGATGGGATTGATTATAGGGAGGAGTAGTAGTACCATGAAAGGATTGCAAGTTTTTCCTGGAATTATAGATGATTATTATACTGGAGAAATTAAAGTCATGGTAAGTTCACCTAGAGGAATCACTGTGATCCAAAATTATCAACGAATAACACAAATAGTTCTAACTCATATGCCTAACTTGCATAATAAAGCTGTTGGTCCTGCCAGAGGCACCGGAGGTTTTGGTTCCTCAGATGTTTATTGAGTTATTGGCTCTTCAGAGGTTATTAGGTACAACCTATTACTAAAAATAGACCTCAGTTAACACTCTGGCTTAATGGAAAACAGTTTTGTGGCTTGATGGACACTGGAGCAGATATTACAATTATAGCAGGATGTTATTGGCTTCCTAGGTGGCCTAAACAGCCTACTGTGACTCATTTGAGGGAATAGGACAATTGCAAAATCCTGAGCAAAGTACAGAATTGGTAGCTTGGCAGGATAAGGAAGGAAATAAAGGTACTTGCCAGCCATACATTGTTGATAATCTGCCCATTAATTTGTGGGAAGAGATATTCTTAGACAAATGAGAATTATGATATGCAGTCCTAATGAAATTGTGACTTCTCAAATGATAAAATCAGGCTATCTTCCAGGACAAGGATTGGGAAAAAATAGTCAGGGCAGAGTCTAACCTGTTGAGGTGCAAGGAAACGATGGAACTAAAGGGCTAGGGTATTTTTAATGCGGGTCACTAAACAACCTGCAGATGGAATTAGCTGGAAATCTGATGATCCTCTATGGGGGGATCAGTGGCCTTTAACCTCTGAAAAAATACAAGCTGCTCAGTTGCTTGTGCAGGAGCAATTGACCACTGGACAAATAGTTGAGTCCATTTCTCACTGGAATACTCCTACTTTTGCCATCATAAAGAAATCGGGAAAATGGAGATTGTTATAAGATTTAAGAAAAATTGATGAAACTATGGAACTCATGGGAGCTTTGCAACCAGGGTTGCCTTCACCTGTAGCTATTCCCAAAGGAACATTTAAAATAATAATAGATCTTAAAGACTGTTTCTTTACTATTCCTCTTCCTTCTAAGAATTGTCATAGATTTGCTTTTGTGTGCCTTTAGTAAAATTAAAAAAAAAAAAAACCTCATAAAAAGATATCATTGGCATGTCTTGCCTCAGGGGATGGCCAATAGCCCCACCTTGTGCCAAAAGTTTGTCGCCCAAGCTTTAAAGAAGGTTAGAGACAAATGGCCACAAATGTATATTGTCCATTATATGGTTGATATTTTGATTGCTGGTGCAGATGGATCTCAAGTATTATTCTGTTATGCATATTACCATATGCAAAAAAGTTTACAAAATTATGGTTTGCAAATAGCTTCTGAAAAAGTGCAAAAAACTGATCCATATTCTTATTTGGAATTTAAATTATATCCAACTCAAATTACACATCAAAAATTTCAAATTAAGAAAGACAATTTAAATACATTAAATGATTTTCAAAAATTGTTAGGTGAGATCAATTGGCTTAGACCTTATTTAAAACTTACCACTGGAGAGCTTAAACCTTTATTTGATGTTCTGAAAGGAGACACCTCTCCAAGATCTCCCAGAGCTTTAACTCCTGATGCGTGCCAGGCTTTAGAAATTTTTCAACAGGCCATAGAGAATCAATTTGTTACTTATTTAGATTATTAAAAAAACCTTAAATATTTAATTTGTTGTACCAAATTCATTCCTACAGCATTGTTTTGGCAAGAGGCACCTATTATGTTGGTACATTTGCCGTCTTCTTCTTCTTCTTCTTCTTCTTCTTCTTCTTCTTCTTCTTCTTCTAAGGTTATTTATCCATATTATTCTGCTGTGGCTAAATTGATATATCTAGAAAGGTTAAAAGGTAAAAAATATTTTGAAAAAGAACCTGATATTATTTACCAATCTTATTCTAAGGAACATCAGGAATGGCTGTAAGCTCATACAGATGATTGGCTCCTTGCTTGTGCCAATTATTTGGGAAAATTAAAAAATCATTACCCAGGAAACAAATTAATTCAGTTTTTAAAGATGCAGCCTAGAGTTTTTCCATTCAAAACAAAAGTTAATCCAATTGTTAGTGCTTTAATGGTATTTGCTTATGGTTCATCATCTGCCATTGCTGCCTATACTTATAAAGGAAAAACAATATCTTTTCTAGTGTCTAGCACTTCTGCACAAGTAGCAGAGCAATCTGCAGTATTGGCTGTGTTTCAAGGTTTCAATAAACAGTCTTTGGATATTCTTACAGACAGCACATATATTGCTCAGTCTTTGCCTAGGTTAGAGACTACAGGTCAAATTCAGACATCTCCTGATGGAGTTTTATTTTTACAAATTCAAAATTTGATACAAAAAAAAAACCTTTCCCTTTTTTATAGGACATTTGAGGGCTCATTCTGATTTGCCAGGGCCCCTGTCTAAAAGGAAATGCATTAGCAGACAAAGCCACCAAAGTTTTTTGTTCACAGTTGGAAAGAGCCCAGGATGCCCATAACATGCATCATCTCAATAGTCAAACCTTGTGACTTAAATATGGGTTGACTAAAAAAACAGGTACGTACTATAGTCAAGGCTTGCAGTACTTGTCCTCAACTTCAGCCTGTTCCTCATTTAGAAGTCAATCCTAAAGGATTGGTTCCAAATCAAATTTGGCAAATAAATATTACTCCTATTCCTGAATTTAAAAAATTAAAATATGTACATATTTGCATAGATACCTATTCTGGATTTATTTTTGCCACTCCTCAACCAAGAGAGACTGCAAAGACTGTTATTGCTCATTGTCTACAGACTTTTAATGTTCTGGGAGTTCCTAAGCAATTTAAAACTGACAATGGAACAGGATATACCAGCAAATCTTTTAAAAGATTTTGTCAACAATTTCAAGTTTCTCATATAACTGGAATACCTTACATCCTCAAGGACAAGGTATGGTAGAGCATGCCCACTGAACAATTAAGATTTATTTGCAAAAAAACAAAGAAGGGGGAGTTCCCCCCTGGACACCTAAGAACCATCTTAATCATGTTCTTTTCATTCTAAATTTTTTAAATTTGGATAAGCGTGGGGTAAATCTGCAGTGGATAGATTTTGGCCTACAGAAACCAAGAAAACTTTTGCTAAAGTAAAATGGAGGATCCTTTAACAAATGAATGGCATGGACCTGACCCTGTACTCATATGGGGATGAGGATCTGCCTGTTTTTTTTTTTTTTTTTTTTTTTTTCAGAAAAAATGATGCGGCTTGATGGCTATCAGAATGCCTGGTGCGACAAGTGGATGAGGAGCTTTCTCCTGACAATGAAAATGTTGTTAATGAAGAACCCTCTGGTCAAGATGACTGTTTATTGGGCATACGTTCCTAATCCACCTCTACTACATCCAGTTTCCTGGGATGATCCGGGAGTCCTTATTTATGTCAACAACACACATGTGCTGAACTTTGGAGGACATCAAATAAAAACTGGCAAACCTATGTGTGGAAATTGCAGCTGCCTTCGGAAATATAGGCATTCTCCCTGGGAATGCAAGTAGCTCTGCTGAATTAATCAAGTATACTTCTGTTTTGGCATGTATTCATCCTCCTTATTTACTGCTAATTGGAGATATTGTAGTAAAACATTAAGAACAATGATACATATTCGATCAAATGTGTAAATTGCAATTTTACTAATTGTGTTAGTACTGATAAAGAAGCTCTTTCAGTATTAGTTGTTAAGCAACCTGCTTCTGTTATGATAAATCCTGTTAGGATTTCTTATTTTTGGTATGATGAGACAAAATTTAATTGGACTCAGGTTCACAATCACCTTGCTGGTATTTGGTCTAGCAAAAACTTCTCATTGGACATGTTAACAATGAGAAATAAGATCCATGATATAGAATCTGCCAAGGAACCTAGATTGAAATTGGCCAGTAGAGCTTTGGATATATTTACTAGCCTCAGGAGGCGCTTTCCATCCTTTGACTCTGTGCTTAAGTGGGGACTGACACTTGTGGGCAAGGGGAGTATGGGTTTGTTGGCCTGTGCCTGCCTTCCTTGCGTGTTACAGCTCCTTCTTCAACAACTTCAATGCATGCAAGTGCAGCTGCATGAATTTAAACTAAAGAGCTCTAACAACCCTGTTTGATATGGAGGTAAGTCAGTGACAAGTACGAGTAAAACTGGTTTTACCAACATAAGACAGAGGCTCGTGAAAATTGCATTCGAGACCTTGATGACAGGTAAGGGAAACACACATTTCACCAACCTAAGGCAGGCTCTCCAAAATACAAAGAACAGGGTACTGAAGGAGTCTGGTAAATGGAGTTTTGCCTCCTGGCCTTGACAGACACGGGTCTAATCTAAAGTTCAGTTTCTCAGAGACTGACCTTGACAACCTTTGGAAAGCTGACCTTGGCAAATTTTCCAGTGGGGTGCTCTGGTCCTGAGAACTAGATCATAAACTCTGTGCAACCCTGAGAACCAGATAGCAAACTTTGTGTAACCTTGAGTGAATCCTCAGATGCTGTGCCAGGTGATGCAGATGAGCTGTTACGGTGAGAAAATTGCTTGTAACCCTTTGCTTTATAAGTGCTGTTTGTATGTTCTGTAAAGGGGGCCTTGATCAGAAACCTGTCTTGGCCTCCATTCTTCACATCTCTGTTCCCTGTCAATTCCCACTCTCTCTTCCAAGTAGACCCTGTTTGACTAGCCTGTGGGATAGGTCACTAAACCATTTTACTTCCCAATGTGGAAAGTGAGATTCTCAGGATTCAAAACAAATTTAGTCACTATGAGCAGGAAGCAGCCTCTTTTCAGAGTGGAGCATGTGAATGACTGTGTTCATTCTTCATCTTCCTCCCCTGATCACAGGCAACAGACACCTTTGTGGGGTGAACAGCCACCAGGCTTCTGTGAACTTTCACCTGAAAGAACAGATGTGGGGAGAATTGATTGCAAGTGATGTGTAGAAAATGGTCTAATTATGAGATATGGATATTTAGGGGTATACACAGGTCAATATCCTCTTAACTCATAATCATTCCAAAGCGTAGTATATTGGAAAGCCAACTGTAGCAGTCTTTTTAAAACTCTCCTTTATTAGGGGTGTTTATGCCTCTAACTCCCTTCCACCAACCTCCCATCCTTTGGTAGGAAAGAAAAAAGGTGGAGAGAGGGGGCCCGACCCCTTCACTTCTCCTCGATAGTTAGGGTCAAGGGTTATTTTAGGGCTCTCTACCAATCTTTGTCAATTGCAGATGAAGCAAGCAGTCTCCTCCACACTGCTGCAGCCATTTGTCTCCTCCAAACTACCACACCAGCTCTGGTCTCTGGTCTCTGCTCTCTTCAAACTGCTACATGTCGTACGCCAACACAGAGTACCATATCGAATGCCACCGAGTCTCTTTCTTGGCCTCAAATTTATACTCTCAGAGTCCTATACTCTCATTCTCCTCTCTGCCACATGAAGAAGGCCGTTACCAGCTGGCAAAAGCCACAGTCCACAGGAGACAATTAACAAGTGTGGACAAACTATAGCCCAACTAACACCCCACACTTGGGATTAAAAAAATAACATATTTACATAACATACAAAGAAGCCAAAACTTCCATTACAGTATAGAGTCCAAAACTTGCCCCAGAGGACAGAAGGCTAATTAAGCTTACAAGAGGCTACTGTAAACCTTGCCAGTAACATGTCTCTCCACCAAGGCTTGGATTTTGTTTTTTTTTTTTTTTTATATATAAAATCCATTTATTCTTTCTGCTTTTCAACTTCTATCCCATCTTTACCTGTGTCCCTTCCCTCACCACACACACAGTATTCTGTATCATCTTGCTAAAAAGCATGCTTGAGCCAAGCCTGGTGATGCAGGCCTGTAATACCAGTTCTCTGGGGAGGCTGAATCAGGAAGATGGCAAGTTTGAGGCATGCCTTAGCTACCGAGTAAAAGTCAAGGCTAGCTTGGGGAGCTTAGTGACACATTGTCCTAAAATGAGAGGTACAAAGAGGGCCAGAGTTTCTGTCCCCTCCAGGTCTTTCTATCTTCCTCTTCTTCCAGAAGGTTTCCTGCACTCCCACCGAAGTTTGGCTATGAGTCTCAGTATCTCTTTCAAGACCCTGGTGGGTAGAGTCTTTCAGAGGTCCCCTGTGGAAGGCTCCTGTCCTGTTCTTTGTCTTCTCCTACTTCTGCTGTCTATCATGTTTGCCCTTCTGAGTGAGGTTTCAGCCTTTTCCTTGGCATCCTTCTTGTTGTTTATCTTCTTTAGGACTATAGATTTTAGTATGTTTATCCTATATTATATGTCTAACATCCACTTATAAGTGAGTGTATACCATATGTGTCTTTCTGAGTCTGGGTTACCTCACTCAGGATGATCTTTTTTAGTTCCCGGCATTTGACTACAAATTTCATGATTTCCTTGTTTTAATTGTTGAGTAGTATTCCATTGTATACTACAGTGTGTATACACTACACTTTCTGTATCCAACAAAGGAAAAAAAAACACCTGGGCCCAGTGGGGCCTGCAGAGACCAATACTCCAACCAAGGACCATACATGGAGAGTACCTAGAACTCTTGCTCAGAGGAAGTCCATAGGCTGCTCAGTTTCCAAATGGGTTCCCAACTAAGGGGGGCAGAAGCTGTCTCTGGCATGAGCTCAGTGGCCAGCTCTTTGATCACCTCCGATGAGGAGGGAGGGTAGAACCTTGTCAGTCCACAGAGGAAGATGATGCAGCAAGCCCTGATGAGACCTGATAGGCTAGGGTCAGATAGAAAGGGAGGAGGTCTTCTCCTATCAGGGGACTAGGAAAGGGGCATAGGAGAAGAAGAGGGAGGGAGGGTGGGACTGGGAAGAGACGAGGGAGGAGGCTACAGCAGAAATACAAAATGAATAAATCATATTAAATAATTTTTTTAAAAAAAAGAAAGAAAACAATTCTTAACAAAAAGAGGGCAGGTGCAGAGATACAGGTTAATGCTACAGCTATTCCCTAGCATCCATGTGCTAAGTACAGGGTTCTATACTCAGTACTGAAAAAGAAAATGGGAAAGCAAATAAATACTGTAGCTGCTACTCAAAAGGCAACTACAAGCCATATAAATCCAATAATTAATGATATTGAGTATGATATTAATGATATTAAGTATTGATAAAATATGCAGTTTATTCTCCAACCACAGGGCATAAGTTCATAGCTCATGAGTCCTGAGAACAATCATCACAGGATCTCTGATTAAGCAGAACTTCTTCACGAACAGGACTGTGTGAGAAACCACAGGACACTTGTCAACGGTGTCTTAATATGTCTGCGGTCTGAATCATTTCCCATAATTGCTTGAGACTGCAAGAATAAAATGAATTGCTGTGGATTGGATAGTTCTCAGTAAGCCCTGCTCATTCATTTTAGCCCTGCTGGCTCCTCCTTCCCCTTCCTCACTTTTTCCCCTTATTTGTCGAGTTCTATGTTCACATGATGTGTTGATGAATAGGACACCTGGAAAATGTTCCTTCGAAGGTTGGTGTTACAAAGGCAAGAGTGGAGAGGCAGACGAAGAAACAGTGTTCCTGGGAGTTTCCCACCACATCTGGTCAGAATTGAGCCTCAGGCCTCCCACATGTTAGGATATATAAGCATTATATCATGTGCTACATTCCCAGGCCCTTGTAATTACTGTTTTGAGACAGGGTCTTATTCAGTTGTCCAGGCTGGCCATAAACTATGATCCTGCTGCCTCAGTCTCCCTAAGTTGGAAATGCCGGTGCTTTGAGGGGACATCTTTAAAGCTATGCTGAGACATCTCTTCAAGTGGCTCAGACAATGAAGCAAGAGAAGTTACATCCTCATGCACGACCTGTAGGAGCAGCGCACAGACAGTCCTTTGCTCTCCAGACCAGGAGTGCTGCCAACTGGCTGTCCTCACTGTCTGGCTGTCACCCTTGCCCAGAGGTTAGCATCTGCCGAAGAGAGATGCCTCTAAGTTAAGTGTTCACTCCAGAGGAAGTTTGCATCCAACAGCCGGCTGGCAGAGCCGTGAAATCCAGTCCCCTTGCCTCCAATCTCAAGGACTCTACAAACTGTAGAGTTCCCTGTGGAGCCAACATGTGTAGTGACTGTCTCAGTCTAACTTATGTCCTCCCAACTGTGTATTCCTACCTTCCCCTCTCAGGTGTAATCTCAAGGTGGCTTCCTGGTAGCTTCTTTTGTCACCATTGTATCTCCACCTCAATAGTCCACATGCCTTGGAACCCAACAATTGACACACATACAAAGACACAATATGCATAAATGTATACAGATAGTACATAAAAACACATACACAAAAACATAGTTTACAATACTAAGAAATCAGAAGAAAAATCATGCAATTATTCCAACCATTAAGACATTTAAAAATAACTCACACCTCCAATAAAAGCATTTATTTAGTGAAATAAGAATGAATAAAGCATGTATACACTAACTTAAAAATTAATCACTCATAACCAATATCAGTCTTAGTGATATTAGATATTCTATTCTTTGGCAATTTTTATCTTTGTTTTTTGATAATTCACATAACACAGGACCTTGTATATTCCAGGCAAATGCTCTATCAGTGAGTTATACTTCTAGCCTTTAGTGTTTTGTTTCGTTTTTTGAGATGGTGTCTTCTGAAGTAGGTTAGAATGACATTAAATTTCTCATCCTTCTGCCTCAGCATGGATACTATTTTGTAGCAAAAGAAATCCTTAAAGAGCAAAAAGAACGAAGATTAGCAGTAACCAATACAAGAATAGAGTCAGACCTCAGGATTCTAGACCTTCCTTTTCTTCTTTGGCTTTGGAAACATGTTTGATGCTATTGTTGCTGCTGGACATATGGATCCCCTCAGTCACAAAGAAGATCAAGTGAGTGATTCCAGAGGGGAAATTCTAAGACCACAACCACATAGAAAATGTTTCTGTCTCTTTAAGCCATCATTGGGCCTTTCTCTCTGTTTCCTGATCTCTAAGACCCAGGCAGCCCAGCAACTTCCTCTATGCTCAGCCCTGGGGACAAAGAGACTGAAGGGAAGGAGAAGGCTGGGGCTTCTGTGGGCCACTTCAGAGTCTGTCACCAAGAAAGGTGAGCCTGAGCCTGTGAGCTGGGGTTGGGGGGGGGGTCTGGACTGTGAGAACAAAATGCCTGATACCTACACACTGCAGTTTACAAGGCACCATGCAGGTGCACACCATTCATGGGGCACAGGCAAGAGCAGGCTGCCAGATGCGTTGGGCTGGTATCAATTTTATCTTGACAAATTTGGAAGATGTCCCGGGAGCGCACATATTTTTGATGAACGAAACTTATCTTTTCCCACACTTCTTGCACATAGTAAGAGAAATCTGTTCTAGATCTCCTCCCAGGAGCAAAGCACAGTTTACAAGACACCATTCCTCATGACGCACATTCAGCAAGAGCAAAGGATACTTCTGTGTCCTATAAACCGTGCTTTCAAGGCTACTCTCAGTGTTCCACCTCTGCCTCTCTCAGAAGTCTGCTTCTCTCTGCCTGTAGGAGGGGGCTCTAGTGGACCTAGGAGGAATAGAATTTGCTCATCAAGCCCTGCCCTCACTTTGTTTCTTGATTCAAGTTTGTCTCACTCCAGCCATAGGGACACCTCAGTTTCTTTATGTCTACAATGAAGGGTTTGAGAAATACTGACTTTCAAATTCTGGGTATAATTATCCTCATGAGAAATATCTCATTTGTTTTATCATAACTACTGAGGATGGGTCCAAGAAACGTAGTGTACAGGGGAACTCCTAAACATTTCTAAAAATCATCAGTCCTGGAGGCAAGGAACAAGGTGGTTCTTTTGGACTTTCTTAAACATACAGAATTGCACATGCTTTTTGTTCCCAGATTATAAAAACCTTTTGACACCCAAGATTTCACTCAGTGTTGACTTTTCTCTGAAGTTCAGTCTCCACTCTGAACTTGGGGAGTCCTGGTGGCCTGCCCTGAACTTCCCATGAAGCTCCTGACACGTGCTCTCATTTTCCTCCAGGACAATAAGATCCTCGGGTTCCCTCAGAAACCTTCTTCATAGCTCTAGGTTGTATGGCTTTTCTTCATTTCTGACCTGTGTCATTTATGGGCATTGTTGATATCTGCACACAAAACAGTGACCATGGACCCACACAGTGAGTTCTACCAAAGGCTTTGGAGAGAGGGAAGGAGTGCCAGCCAAACCTGCTCCTGAGACCCCTCGGAGGGAGACAGGCTATTCAGTTAATATTCCCTTTTTCTGTGTGTGTGGTGCCCAGAGGAAGGAGTGTGGGAAAGAACACAACACTGGCAGTGGAAACAAAGCGAGAGACTCTGAAATGATGGAGAGATGCAGATAAGCACTCAGACAGAATGTGGAACCAAACTCATCTCTAGAGAAAGGCCAGAGAAGGCTGGAGAGGCTGAATCTGCCTTCTGGGCAGCCACTGGTTGAGACGGTTAGCTGGAAAGAAGGCTGGAGCAGCAGACTGGGGGAACACTATGCTTTTTGCTTAGGGGCTCCTGGGGGAACAGGTGACTAGCAAGTAAGTACTTGGCTACATTTGATCATGTTACAGTCAGAACCTCAGTGGTGGAAGGAAGTGATTAAAGAGAATGGCTCAGAGACCCTTAACTTGGTACAATTGGTTCTCTCCATCAACGTTACCAAAATCAGGAGAGCAATCTCAGGTTGTCAATCTAGCACTGAAACCATCTTTCTCATCCTCCTGGATGTTATTCTTTAAAATCCAGATGTTATCTCTAAGAAGGAACAGCAGAATTTACTATGAGGGAAAAAAGCACCCACCTTGTCTCTAGACACTTGCCTGTAAACTGAAGCACACACCTAGACGTTCAGCAACTTGCAGACAAAAGCCTTACTTTGGAACTCAGTCCTCTGTTCTTTAGACTTTGCTTGACTTAGTGTTTGGGTTTTTCCCAGTTGTAGGAATGAACACATGAATGAAGACACAGACACTGAGAGTCTACTAAAAAGCATGGGGGGAAGGAAGATGGCAAGAGACGAGGAGAGTGCCTATGGTAAGAGCCCTTCTCTGAAATGCTTCCTGCTGGTGTGTGAGCTCAGGGTAAGAAAGAGGTGGAGCTTGCTCAGGTCTGGAAGCCTCTGGGATGAAACCAGAGGACCAGGGTCCTGCATTTGGCTGTGTCTCTGACTCTACCCTGCTTGGAGAAGCTGAGGGCTTTGACCAGCCTGTCGCTGCTCAGCATGAAGGGAGGATGGTAAATCTACTCTGGTCTTCACAACAATGACACAGGATGGGAAATCCAGTATTAGAGTGAGCATCACTCACCAGGTCCCCAGTGTTAGGAGGATGGGGGATTAACTGGGTATCCAGTATTTGACACCAGGGAGATGACTCAGTGGGTAAAGGCACAAGCTGCCACACCTAATGAGCCGATTTCAACTCCTGAGCCCACATGATGGAAGGAGGGAGTCGACTCCTGAAAGGTGACCTTTGCCTCCTTAAGGTATGGTGGTGTGCCCCTGCCTCCAGTCAATAAAATGTAATCAAATATTATCCAAAAAGGAGGTATTCTCCTTAGGGTGCTGGCTTAGGAGAAGTGAAAGAGGGAAGAAGGTGAACTCTCTCTCCTCTAAGAACCCAGAGAAAGCCTCAGACTATCTCCACTTCTGAGATGTGTCCTTGACTGAGCACTCTCTGCAGTTACACAAGGAGCACAAGGTGGGCTGAGATTCAACCCCTGTCTGAATGGAGGCACTCCCCTCTGCTCGACTGCCTGCATCTCAGGGAACATTAGGGCCAAAGCAGCAGCAGGTTGGCCTGTGGGTGCAGAACCAGAGGACCTGGAAGACCCACGAGTTATAAAAGAACAGGTTGTGAAACTCAATGGGAGCACCTGTAGGTACACAGAGAATCTAAATGAGGAAAGGGGAGATGGGGAGGAGCCTGAGCTCAGAGAGCCCAAAGCAGGTTGGGGCATCAGGCTTCCAAGGAGAACACTGTCCTTCCCTTTTATGCGGAAGGCTAGAACACAAGGCCAATCCAGGGAAAAGCTTAGGTCTCTGACTCAATGCTGCCAAATCTGATCCTCAGGCTCAGAGGAGAACTTGCAGGAGCCCCCACTGAGGCTCATCCTGGTGGGCAGGACCGGGACTGGCAAGAGTGCCACTGGCAACACCATTCTGGGCCAGAACTGCTTCCTGTCCAGGCTGGGTGCAGTGCCTGTCACCAGAGCCTGCGCCTGGGCCAGCAGGAGATGGGCTGGCTGGCGCGTGGAGGTGGTGGACACTCCAGATATCTTCAGCTTCCAGACCCTGCGAACTGACTCCACATGCATGGAGACTGCCCGCTGCCTCTTGCTGTCTGCGCCCGGGCCTCACGCCCTGCTGCTGGTCACCCAGCTGGGTCGCTTCACCTCACAGGACTGCCAGGCGCTGGCTGTGGTGAAGAGGGTGTTTGGAGAGCAGGTGATGGGGCGGACCATCGTGGTGTTCACTCGCAAGGAGGACCTGGCAGGAGACTCCTTTCAGGATTACGTGTACTGCACAGACAACCATGCCCTGCAGGAGCTGGTGGCCGAGTGCGGGGGCCGCGTGTGCGCCCTCAACAACCGTGCCACAGGCCAGGAACGCGAGGCACAGGCTGAGGAGTTGCTGGGCCTGGTAGCACGCCTGGTGAGGGAGCGCGGGGGCACGCACTACTCTAATGACTTGTATGAGCTGGTGGGGGCCCTGCGGGGTAGTGACCCACAAGGCCAACTCGCCCAGGTGGCAGAGAAGGTGGCAGCATGCCGAGAGAAGCCCCTGAGCACCTGGAGGCTAGCTGGGCTGTGGGGATGGCTGAAGTCCTACAGGAAGGGCTGGAGAACTGGTGTGACACTCTTCCTGGGTGTGGCCCTCATGACCTACCTGCTGTTCTACAGAAAGGTCCAGGCCGTTGGGGACCAGAATAACAGATAAAGCTGAGCTTAGAAGATGTTGTGAGTAGGAAGGAGGTCTTTTAAAAACTAAATACTTAGAACTCTGCTCAGGGCTTTAGTGACTCGCAGTATGGGCATCATGACACCAACTTTGCCAAGGCTCCGAGGTGCTGAGTCTCAGCTTTGACTATGTGCATTCAGAGTTTTATAAATAAATTTGTCCAACTAAAGCTTTCTTTAGACAGTCCATTATTCTTGTGGACCATTCTTCCCTTAAAAAGCTAAATAAACCTGGTAGCTTGTAAACAGAGAAAAAGGCACAGCACAGGGAGAGCAAGCATTTTATTTTCTTTATTAAAATGTTTTTATTCTTTGAGATTTTAATATAATATATGTTGGCCACATTCTCTCACTTTCCCCCAAGTCCTCCAAATCCTCCCCACCTCTCTTCTCTCAGCACCTCACGTTCTCTGTCCAGCGACATGAAGTTGGATTTCTTGGCCATCTACTCTGGGCCATGAGGTCTGGTTGATACACCCAGTGTCATGTCACTGAAGAAATTGATTTTCCTTCTCCTAAGAGCTACAACTTGTGAATAGCTGGAGTGGAGCTTTGAGCCCCCTTGCCCTTGTGGGGACTGTTGTTTGGTTTGCACTTGCTCGGGGAATGTGCATGATGTGAGCTGGCGGGCACCTGGCCTGTTGTGTCTGGAAAACTGCCTCCATGAAGTCAGCCATCACCTTTAGTTCTTACACTCCTTTGTTGCCTCTTCCACACAGATCTCCAATGAGTTAAGCCAGCCAGGGGTTTCCTTCCTGTGTTCAAACCAAAGCACGGGTCTGGAAATTTGCTTCATTAATCAACAGCAATAATGACAGAAGACTCTCTGCCTGCATTCAGGAGAACATTTTCCATGACTTCTTCCGGCTTAATTTTCCTCTTTAAAAATAGACATCTCGTTTGCAAGATACCAGAGCTTCTTTTCTTTCTTTCTTTCTTTCTTTCTTTCTTTCTTTCTTTCTTTCTTTCTTTC
>NW_026589826.1:0-5901 GCF_907164565.1 Psammomys obesus | reverse complement strand
TTCTTTCTTTCTTTCTTTCTTTCTTTCTTTCTTTCTTTCTTTCTTTCAGATTTCTGAGTGATTGTGGCTTTGTCTGAAGAGTTAGAGTCTGACAGGATTATGGCCTGTTGATTTTCTAGCCACTGTGGACTCTGCCCTGACATATAGAACTAACACCAACTATTGCTGTCTACTAAATGGAAAGTACTTGAAAATTGGAGAGCTAAAGGGTGAATAAAGATCAAAGTGGAAAAAAAAGTCTCTCTATTGGGAGCAGAACCATCCCTCAGAATTCTTTACTTTTTCAATTTCTTTTTTATATATGTTTATTTTTTTATTAATTACACTTTATTCACTTTGTATCCCCCCACAAGCCCCTCCCTCCTCCCTTCCAGGTCCCACCCTCCATTCCCCTTCTTCACACATGCCCCTCCCCAAGTCCACTGATAGGGGAGGTCCTCCTCTCCTTCCTTCTGACCTTAGTCTATTAGATCACATCAGGAGTGGCTGCATTGTCATCTTCTGTGGCCAAATAAGGCTGCTCCCCCCTCAGGGGAAGTGATCAAAGAGCAGGCTAGTCAGATTTTATGTTAAAGGCAGTCCCTGTTCCCATTACTATGTAACCCACTTGGACACTAAACTGCCATGGGTTACATTTGTGCAGGGGTTCTAGATTATCTCCATGTCTGGTATTTGGTTGGAAGATGAGTCTCTGGGAAGACCCCTGTGTTCAAATTTTCTGATTCTGTTGCTCTCCTTGTGGGGTTCCTGTTCTCTAGATCTTACTATTTACCACTTCTTACATAAGATTCCATGCACACTGCCCAACAGATGGCCATAAGTATCAGCATCTGCCTTAATAGTCTGCAGGGCAGAGCCTTTCAGAGGCCCTCTGTGGTAGGTTCCTAGGTTGTTTCCTGTTTTCTTCTTCTGATGTCCATCCTCTTTGCCTTTCAGGATGGGGATTGAGTTTTAGTCAGAGTCCTCTCTCTTGATTAGTTTCTAAAATCAAAACCCTTGGAACCCTTTATTCTTCCTCTTCCTTTTTGCTTTGAGATGTATATCTTTTTAAAAGCTGTTTTTGTCTTGTTGAGGTGTTCTAGCCTCTCCTTGCAGTGTAAACATCAAGGAAGGTCAGGCCCTTGCTTTCTGGACCTAACCTGGGGGCCTAACTCAGGTTGAAGCCCAACTGCATAGGTTTGTCCTACTGTCACAGACCTTTTCTTGCCCTAAGAATGAAGCCCAACTGCATAGGTTTGTCCTACTGTCACAGACCTTTTCTTGCCCTAAGAACCTGAGAAGCATATTTCCCCTAGATAAAGGCAACTAGCAGACACAGCTGGTCCCTACCAAGTTCAGAATAAAGGACAGAGACACAGATAAAAGATGCTGCCACATCCTCTTGAGGAAGAACTGGGCTTTTTATTAGACTTAGTGGCCTAGGCTGGCTTCTAACTCACAACAATCCTGCTGCTTCAGCCCCCTGACAAACTGAGATAAGAATAAGCCACCTCACTCAACTTGAGTTACATCTCTTGAAAAGGCTTGCAGAGGGCTGTATCCATCTGCATTAAACTAGCCCTTCCTCTCCCCACCCCCTCCCCCGCCTCTGTTTTCCTCTCCCTCCCCCCACTTCCTGCTCAGTCTCTTAGTGTGTCACTTGCCTAGACCCCTTGAAATCAATAGTGTTAAAAACTTAAGGCCAAGGATACTTTCCCGCCAACAGAAAGCCTTATGGGCAAATTCCCTGAGATGAGATTTGCCTTACAGAAGACAGCACTGTGTTTTATGGTCAAGGCTCACTGCTTCACAGGCACAATCAGATGAAGAAATACTGCCTGCTCCCAGCCCATCTGGACATCTCATAGGCGAGAAGCTACAAAATGACCACCTATGGCTCTCTCACATAGCTGGAACAGGCCAGCCAGCAGCCAGTCTTGTGTCTGAGCTCAGCTGTCCTGTGAGAGAGGGTGGCCCATGACTCTGGAGCTAGCAGAGACTGTAACATGGGGACCAGGGGCTTGGGAAATTACAGACACTCATCTTGAGTGCTGATAGGGGAATCTGGGGACCAGCACTTTCCAGCCACAAAAGGGCTTTCTTGAACCCCAGTTAAAAACACTGTCCCCTGTTTTCAGGCATCTGGCTCACAGTACTGTGCACACAAACCTTCTTGAAGGGGAAATGAGTGCAGGGCTGTTTTCCACAGGAAGTGGCCATCTACTAAGGTCGTTCTGCTGGCTTCTGGCGGATGTTTCCACCTACCCGAGGGGACACAGTCTGCGTGGCAGTGGTGTGTGCTGCTTCACTGTGGATTTTCTTCTTCTCCTGCTTCTGGACTCTGGATTCACGGCACTGCAAGTAGCTGTTCTGTGAGAACATCGCTCAGCTGGCACAGGTCCTCCACCTGGCTGCAAGGCACCCATGCTGGTGACTGGAGGCTGAGCACCCTCTGGCTTGGGGAAGAAGGAATCCTCGACAGTGCAGACTGCCACTTGGAGGCCTGGAGGACCACCAGGGAGCTGCTCTGCTCCTCTCTGGCAGGCACTCAGGTAAGCTCTGGGACTTTGGGTTCCCCAGACAGAGAAAGAGCAGTGAAGTAAGTGTCAGCGACAGCACATGGTGGGAAATTTCCCTGCCATCATCCCTTGGCCCCTAGGGATGCTGGGGCTTTCCATCCCATCCCTTTGTGTTTTTGAAACCCCCAGGAAACAAAGCTGAAAAAAATGCTCTTTCCCCACTTTCACCAGCTCCCCACCAGGTGGGGCACATGTCTTCATTTTACACCAGACTCCTTAAAGCCCACTCAGGCCAGACAGACCTCACCTCAAACAGGACAGGATGGGTTAAGGCCCTACATGCCAGAGTGGAATCCCCCCTACATGATGTAGCCCTTCCTTAGAGGATGGTCACTGAATTCTTAGGATCCTGTTCTGAAAACTACCCCATTCTCTGCGGCCAGGTACACCACACCTTTCCTGTAACACATCCCAAGATGACTGTGGTATGTCAACAGCCTTGTGTTTAACACACATGTGAACATGCCCCTGTCAGATGAACCTCACTCACAGGAGAGGGTAGTGTTTCCTGGACTCTTGTCCACGAGCCTGCCCTGTGACTCCAGAACCTGGACATAAAGGAACAGGGGCGGGGCAGATGGGAGGAGCTAAAAGAGAAAAGTGGGGTTTTTTGTAGTTGTTTTGTTCTATGAGGGAGGGCAAGCACACATTGGAGACACAGGACACTTGGGGAGATCTGAGGACAGGTTTCTGAAATCATTTCTACACTTCCCCTTGGTGGAAACAGCTTCTTTCTTGGTTCTGGCACACCCTGGGCTAGCTAGCTCACAGCTTCTGGCCAAGTGGCCTCTCTGCATTGGTTGCCTCACTGTGTGTAATGCTGAGATCACAGAAGCAGGCCAATATCTCCTGCTTCTCAAGCAGGTTCTGGGCCTCACAGTCAAGTCCCCACCTTTGGGCAGCAGGTGCTTTGACCTGACAGTCATTGTTGCCAGCCCAGGACTTAAGAATGAGCAGGATGAGAGAGTCTCATGAGATAGCTTCCTGAGACGTGTTCTCATTTCTTGCTTGAATAAATTGTCCTGATGAGTCGGCTTCACTCTCTCAGATGAAAATGTGCATTTTGAGTTTCTGCCTCTGCCTTCCTGCAGCCCCTTGTCGGCTGCTGCTGCCCACACCCTGTCCACCAGGCTGCTGTGGTCTCTTCACCACAATGGGGAAAAGTGGCAGAGTTTCCCTTTGTGGGGGAAATCTACGTCCAAGTTCAATCTCCCTCAGTTGAGTGCTCTGCAGACCAGCAGCCATCACATCTCTTCATGTCTATCACACAGCCCCTCCCCTCCCCTCCTCAATCTTTCTGGGCTGACGTCAGGCTCCTCTCTTGTTTGGCCTGTGACACATTTTAGTGTCTATCTCATGGCCCCGCCTCACCTCTGGGCATTTGGGTATTTGTTCATATCTGCCAACTGGTTAGTTGCTCAGTGGAATATAATGTCCTCTGTTGTCGGTCTGATTTCTCAGAAACTGATTCAGAAACTTCCCTACTAATGATGCTGAGGTTGGCTATGACAGACACATTGTACACATGCAAGTGACACTGAGACCCAAGTAGGTTCAAGTTGAAATCCTTCAAGACAGAGCAGATACCCCACTCAGTCTTTCCTTCACGACAGAGCAGATACCCCACTCAGTCTTTTCTTTGAGTCTTTTCTATTTCCTTGGGGGGGGGTATTTTTGTTCTGTAAAAACATGAACTGAGGCATAGAAGTACAATTCTCTCTGTTGGCTTTGCAGAGACTTCCAGCAATAATTACCAGTTTGTGTCCAAAGCATGCGGTCAACAACATCATATGTGGGGATCCAGGAAAGGAAGCTGGTTGATTTTTTTGCAGATGACCCCCTCCCCCCAATACCCAATGGCTAATAAATCCAAGAGAAGACACATAAAAGGAGCCATTTGGGCATATTTAGCTATAAGGTAAATACATGACTCTGGGCAGGTCATTACCATTAATTGAAAATCCAGTGATCTGTGAATAACAAGGTAGGGAATATGGGAAAAGACAGGTGTGCAGAAAGACTGGAAATGATCAGAGTCTGCACAGAGGATAGTCACGGAGGGGGGGGGGCAGATTCAGCCTCAGCCCAGTGACACTGTACCCTGCACATCAAAATCTCAGGAAATTAGTAGAAACAATGCTCTATGGTTTGAAGAATGTATATGTATAGTGTACAGTCATAAGAACAGTGTGTGAGAAGTAGCCATGAGAGAGCTGCTCTTCTCTGGGTGCAAGGAAAGGAGTCAAAGTGGGGAAGGGAAGGGGAAGGGAGGGGAAGGGAAGGGGAGGTGAGGGAAAGGAAGAAAAACAGAGAAGGGTACAAGGAGGTAGACAGGCATAGAAAGAGGAAAAAAGGGGGGATAGAAAGAGAGAAAGATGTCTTAAGATATTCTAACAATGTGAAAATAATTGATGGTTTTCTGTGAAGCAGTCCAAGAAAAGCCACTTTTCTTTGCAAAATAAAATTGTGAAAGACAAAATAACAGAAGCATCATCAGTAGCACATGCACCATGAAGTATTTTGTATTCAGTCAATGACCAGTCCAAGTCCACAAGTGTGACTAAAATAGAGTGTGCCATCATGGAAATCCTGCAGGGATTTTCTGAAATACTGGGTGAGCAAGAGCTGACTCAGCCCCCTCAGAGTTAAACCTGGCCATATCCAGCTAACAGAAACTGTGTAAACTAGATGAACTATTTAGCAGGAGTGCCGAGAGGTATGAATGAGGATTAATTTACAGCATTCTTTGTTGTGAAAAGCAATGATTTTGGAACAGTTTGGATGTCTGTAAATAAAAAATAAATAAGATGTTGCAAAAATGACATTTATGTAAAACTTTAACATTCAAAAACAGGACTGAAAGTTGTCTGAAGATGTATACGCAAATACTCGACACATAAAAACATCAAAATGCTGATGCTGTGCAGGCCAGAATGAGAGAACAGGACAGAAGGATGGGAGAAAAAAAACACAAAACCATGAAGTATATCTGTGATGTTTTTATTTTTAGCAGGTAGCACAGCTGCAGCAGAACAGCAAATGATGGCTGTTCGTTTTTACTCTAGGTTTTTAATGCACATTTTTTTCAAGTACAAATGTGTTTTAAAATGACAAGCTTTTAAATACTGGACAACTAACAGGAGCCAGGAGTTCACCCAGGGGTGGCAGGTGTCACAGGCTAACCCTTCTTATTGCCTGCTTCCATTTTCATCACAACATAACCAGCCACACAAAGTTCCAGCGCTTCTTTCAGATGTAGTGAGGTCTCCTTGTCAGATGGTTGGGGGTTGGTTTGATGCTTGTATTTTGATGCTAGTTACTGGCCCTCAAGATCTGGTTACTG
>NW_026589825.1:0-5283 GCF_907164565.1 Psammomys obesus | reverse complement strand
GATAATCCTCTGTTTTTACACATGTAAAATTTCTGATACTGTCTTTTTCATTTTGATACACAAATGGTAATTTTGTCATCCATCTTTCTCATGCTGTATACACGTATCTCCTTCTCAATTCAAATGCCTCTTATAACACAGTTTAAGCAATGATCTCTTTAAAAAAAAAAGAAATGAAACATTGCTGGCCTGGTTTTTAGCCTTATTAAAAAAAACAAAACAAAACAAAACAAAACAAAACACTTTCAGTGACAGAACTAGTTCCGGTTTCAAAAGAGTGAAGTTGCAAAATGCCTCCAGTTACACAGGAGCTGCACTTTAGAAATGAGCTTCACATTCACAACAGGGAAGACACTGTTTGTTTCTCTTGCTTGGGAACTATTCAAGTAATATCTCCAGTAGTATAACTAATGTAACAACCTCATAGCTAATCCTATCTGCAGCCTCTCCTTTTCTCAGAGATCCACTGTGACAGGCCACTGGCATGAGATTCAGCTCTTCTGCTCCTCCTGCCGGAGCTCCTCTCTGCTTTTGTAGTTAGTTCAAAATTTTATTCAATACATAACCCTTTTTCCTTCCTGCAGTCTGTGGCAGTTAGCATGCCCACAGATGTCTCTCGTGCTCCCATTTAAGAGCTGAGAAGCTGCTATAGGAAGATTGACACTTGAACGGTGAGAGGGGAGGAAACTTGAAAACTGAGAGTGGTGAATCGGAGGTCCCAGTATACAAAAAGTCTGCTTTTATTGGATGGGAGTAAGCAGTGTGGAAGCAACCTGCTTCTCTGGAGCCGATTATGAGTGACTCACAGAGGAAAAGGAACAGATCCTCTGGAGCTGAAGTTATAGGCAGTTCTGAGCCACCCAGTCTGGATCCCAGGAACAGAACTCAAGGAAATTCTAACTGCTCATCCAGGAAGTCCTAGTTCTGAAAAAGTAATTTGTCCCCAGATATTGAAAATTTCCTAATAAATCACAAAGAAACACTCACTTTTATACTTGCACACCTTAAATAAAGAGTAGGCAGCTTTCTTCCAAAACTGTAACCAAGACAGAAAATAATAGAAAGGCCTCCAGCTAGGGCATGGTTCAAAGCTCTTGGGGCGTCAGTGAAGTTTCCTGTGTTAAGTGTCATTTCTAAGTCAGAGAGCTCAGAAAGAAACTTAAAGTAAACCAGGAAGCAGGAAAGTCAGTCTCCAGATGGCACCAGCATGGTGCTGGGCCCTATTCCAGCCATTTTATAATGGCTCATAGTATATGGCTACTAGCGATCTGGAGTTTGGAAGAGAGAGGTGAGTTGGGGGCAGGAGGCTAGGGGAGGAAGGAGAAAGGAGTGAGGGAGGGAGAAAAAGAATGGGAGGAGAGAGAGAAGAGAGGCAAAAAGCTGGCAGAGTGGGGCTGGGAGAGGGATCAGGCCTTGAAGTTGTCAGGTGGGCTTGTCAAGGCTCGGGTTTTCTACTGGCCAGATGAAAAGCCTTCCAGACCTTTGTTTACGCTTCCAGGCTCTTGTCTCAGGTCAAGAAGAAGCTGCCATCTTGGAAGCTGGCCACCTTATTACTTAGCTGAGGCTCCTCTTCCTAGCTGTCTGCCTGCTAGAAATATGTCTAACTTCTACTCGCTCCGTATCACCTCTGAAGTTTGGGTAGAGGGCTGGAGAGATAGCTCCGTGGTTGAGAGTTCTGGTGGCTCTTGCAGGTGGTAGACCAGGGTTCTGTGCCATGCACCACCCACGTGTTAGCTCACAACTGCCAGTAACTCCAGTTAGGGAAGATCCAACACTGTCTTCTGGTCTCCTCAGGCACCAGGCATGGATGTGGTGCACACACACTGTATTCAGATAATACACCCATATGTACAAAATAAGACTAAAGAAATCTAAAAAAAAAAAAATAAATAAGGTTTAAAATGTCATGTATTCATCTTTTTTTTTTTCTAGCCAGTATAGCAGACATTTATTGGTCCAATAAGGATTTTCCTTGCTCTCAATTTTTTATTATTTTTATTTAAAAAATGTTTATGTGTATATGAATTCTGCCTGCATAGATGTCTGTGCACCACATAAGTGTAGCAGAGGCCATGAAAGGGTACATGTCCCTGTAAAATGAATTATACAGATGATTGTGGGAAGCCACGTGTGTGCTGAGAATTGAACTTTGGTCTTCTGCAAGGTCAACAAGTATTTTTTAATTAAATTTTTATTTTTTAATATTAATTATAGTTTATTCATTTTGTATCCCAACTGTAGCCTCCTACCTCATTCCCTCCCAATATCACTCTCCCTCCCTCATCTCCTCTATGCCCCTCTCAAAGTCCACTGATAGGGGAGGTCTTCCTCCTCTTTCATCTGATCCTAGTCTATCAAGTCTCATCAGGACTGGCTGCATTGTCCTCCTCTGTGGCCTGGCAAAGCTGCTCCCCCCACAGGGGGAGGTGATCAAAGAGCCAGCCTCTGTGTTCATGTTAGAGAGAGCCCCTGTTCTCCTTACTAGGGAATCCACTTGGATACTGAACTGCCGTGGGCTACATCTGAACAGGGGTTCTAGGTTATATCCATGAATGGTCCTTGGTTGGAGTATCAGTCTCAGAAAAGACACCCGTGCACAGATATTTTGGTTCTGTTGCTTCCTTAATGGAGGTTCTGACCTCTCCAGGTCCCTCTATCTCTTCCTTCTTTCATATGATTCCCTGCACTCTGCCCTAAGTTTCGTTAAGAGTCTCGGCATCTGCTTTGGCACACTGCTGGGTAGTCTTCCAGAGCCCTCTGTGGTAGGCTCTGGTCTTGTTTCTTGTTTTCTCCTTTTTCCAATGTCCATCCTGTTTGTCTTTCTGAGTGAGGATTGATCATCTTACCCAGGGACCTCCTTCTAGCTTAGCTTCTTTAGGTGTAAAGACTTTAGTATGCTTATCCTATATTATAGGCATAGTATCCACTTATAAGTGAGTATATGCCATATGTGTCTTTCTGCTTCTGAGATACCTCACTCTGGATGATCTTTTCTAGATCCCACCACTTGCCCGCAAATTTCACTTTTTTCTTGTTTTTTAATTGCTGAGTAGTATTCCACTGTGTAAATGTACTGCATTTATGTGTCTATTCCTCGGTTGAGGGACATCTGGGTTGTTTCCAGGTTCTGGATATTACAAATAAAGCTGCTACAAACATGTTTGAGCAGATGTCCTTGTTGTGTACTTGAGCATATTTTGGATATATGTCTAGGAGTGGTATAGATGGATCTTCAGGTAACACTATTCTTAACTGTCTGAGAAAGTGCCAGTGATTTCCAAAGTGGTTGTACAAGTTTACATTCCCACCACCAATGGAAGAGGATTCCCCTTTCTCCACATTCTCTCCAGCATGTATTGTCACTTAAGTTTTTGATCTTAGCCATTCTGATGGGTGTCAGGTGACATCTCAGGGTCATTTTGATTTGCATCTCCCTGATGACTAAGGACGTTGAGCATTTCTTTAAGTGTTTCTCTGCCATTCGATATTCCTCTACAGAGAATTCTGTTTAGCTCTGTTCCCCATTTTTTAATTGGATTACTTGATTTGTTGCTTTTCAAGTGCTCTTAAGCAATGAGCCTCTGCTCCAGCACTGCTTGCTCTCAAAGTGCAAACGTGATGCCACTACTCTGCCGCTGGACTTTGCTGTATCACCTGAGGAAGGTGCCAGTGGGCATGATCTTTCTGTCCCCACACCACTGACAAAAACATTTCCATATGTGAACATGTTGTATGAGACAGCCTGAGCCACAGTCCTGAGTCACTCAAAATCAGCTTCAGAATAAACAGTCTCTTCTTCCCTGACAGGTAAGAACTAAGTTTAGCATTGACTATGGACACTGAGGGCCTCCGGCTCTCTCAATCCTGACTCTGTCTCCTAGAGATTCTTCCCTTTAGCACACAGAACCCCTGACCTCACCCTGGGTGCCCTTTCTTCAACAATGCCCTCAAACTCAGAGCTGCAGTGACCCACCCAGATGGTCACTGTCTGGTGTGTGGTATTCAGGGCAGGAAAGGGTTGGTAATTATATTTCCTTACGTTGTTGTCTTTTCTTCCCAAGTTGATTCCTGTGGGACAATAAAGCTGGTCTCCCTTATTCCACCCTCCAGTTAAAGCTCTTTGTCTACGGTACTTAGCAGTTTCATTATTTCACTGTAGTTCACTTAATTCCATGTGACAGTTTCTCTCCTATCTTGTGATTGTGTTTCATAAATTCATGAGATTAGAAAAGGCAAAGCAATTTTGCCAGTTAAGCAGGCTGCTCGCATACTGCTTACTCCCATCCAACAAAGCAGGCTTTTTTCATACTAGGACCTCCCACACAGCACACAAATAGGCAACCAATTTCCTCCCCAAGTTTCAGTCTTCCCATAGCTGAAGCTCAGCTTCTCAGCTCTGAAATGGGAACCCCAGACACATCTGTGGGCATGCTCACTGCCGCAGACTGCCTGCAGGAGGGACAGATGGGTATGTATAGAATTTGAGCAAACTACAAGAGCAGAGAGGTGCTTCAGCGGGGAAGGGACAGCAGAGGAGCTGAATTTCATGCCAGTGAGCCTGTCACAGTGGATCTCTCAGGAAAGGAGAGGCTGCAGATAGGATTGCATTAGTTATACTACTGGAGATATAATACTTGAATAGTTCCTTAGCAAGAGAAATATTTCATCCTTTTATCTTCTTTTTTTCCTCTTCCCTGTTCCTTCACCTTATATTTTTTTCATTTAGGGAGAGAATATTGGTTTTTGAGAAAACAAAACCGATATTTACCAAAATACCAAATTCATGGCAAATGTTAATACTCATAACTTAAACCAAGAATTGTCCTAACTGAAATTACTATTGTTGTTATTATTATTAATGCCGATGATGATGATGATGATGGATTGTTCAATTGACTGATTGTTTGTCAAAGTCTCATACCTTCTCCCAAGCTGGCCTGGAGCTCCTACTCCCTCTGCCTCAGCAGGGTTGACTTTTGAAATCCAAATGCTTACCCAACGGGAACATTTTCTGCTGTGAATGGGGAGCTCATGTCTAAAGTGCACCTCTTGTGTAACTGGAGAGGTTTTTTTTTTGGCAACTTTACTCTTTTGAAACTGCAACTGGTTTTGGTTTTGGCACTGAAGTTGTTTTTTTATTTTATTTTATTTTAAATAAAGCTAAAATCTAGGCCAACAATGTTTCCTTTCCTTTTTTTTTTTTTAAGAGATCATTTTCAACATTGCTTTCTAATAAAGACATGAAAGTTTTGCTCAAACTGTGTTATAAGAGGCATTTGAATT
>NW_026589824.1:0-2999 GCF_907164565.1 Psammomys obesus | reverse complement strand
TTGGGAGGGGGTCTCTCAGACGAAAGATACCCCCTGGGGGTCTTTCATGTGGGGGCTCGTCCGGGATTTGAGACCCCCACCCAGGGACCACCGACCCACCCTCGGGAGGTAAGCTGGCCAGCCGTCTTTTCTGTTGTATGTAGCTGTCATTTTGTCGTGCTTTTCTGTATCTGTTTAGTGTGCAATCTGAGACTTGATCAGGTCATCTGAATCAGGCGGAAATCAGAAGGAGCTGACGAGCTCAAATCTCTTCCGCAACCTCTGGGAGACGTCTCAGAGGTGTCTGAGAGAGTTAGAGTGGGTTCGGTCCCACCGACTCTCATCTGAGTGGGGGCCAGTTTGGCTCCCCGTCTGACTGGAAGTACGAGCCGACTCGGGCTTTTTGGGGCTCCGCCCCTGACCGAGGGCTACGTGCTCCATCTGGGAGAAGGAGAAACCGGATCTCCAACACAGTCTCCATCTGAATTTTTGCTTTTAGTTTGGCGCCGATCTCGTGCCGCGCGGCTTGTGTTGTGTTTTGTCTGTCTAATTTTTGTTATAAGTATAGTAAGTGTTTTCTATCTAGCTGAAAACATGGGACAAACTGTCACCACCCCCAAAAGTTTAACTTTACAGCATTTCAAGGAAGTCCGTGATATTGCCCACAACCTCTCGGTGGATGTGCGAAAAGGGAAATGGGACACCTTCTGTTCATCGGAGTGGCCCACCTTTGATGTGGGCTGGCCACGAGATGGCACTTTTAACTTAGAAGTTATTTTACAGGTTAAAGTCAAAGTCATGGATCCAGGACCCCATGGACATCCTGACCAGATTCCTTACATCATCACATGGGAATCTCTGGTCAGGAATCCCCCACCATGGGTAAAGCCTTTCCTTCCCCCTCGGCCGAGGTCCACCCCGTCCGCCCCTTTTCTTTCTCCTCCACTAGTTCCAGCCCCGGCTAACTCTACACTTTTTCCGGTTCGTATGAAGTCGTATCCAAAGGAGACCTCTGGGCAAAAGAAGACACCCCCAGTGCTGCCGGCAGATGATGGTCCCCTTCTGGACCTCCTAACTGAACAACCTCCTCCATACGGAGACCCAGACCCTGTACCTGTGGAGGAACCAGAGGGGGCGGCTGCAAGACGGGAACCCCAAGAAGAGCCCCCCTCGTCCCCGGTAGCAGGGCGACTGAGGGGGCGTCGGGAAATAACTCCTGATCCCTCCTCTCAGGCATTTCCGTTGCGGGTGGGGCCAGACCGCCAACTCCAATACTGGCCCTTCT
Organism: Psammomys obesus; assembly: GCF_907164565.1. Taxonomy (NCBI): domain Eukaryota; kingdom Metazoa; phylum Chordata; class Mammalia; order Rodentia; family Muridae; genus Psammomys; species Psammomys obesus. Next base: position 1,735 of record NW_026589824.1, on the reverse strand, counting down.
CCACGTCTGACCTATATAATTGGAAAAATAACAATCCCCCTTTTTCAAAGGACCCTTCTAGGTTAACAGCCCTTATCGAGTCCATTCTAGTGACCCACCAGCCTACCTGGGATGATTGCCAGCAGCTGCTCCAGGCGCTGCTGACCACAGAGGAGAAACAGCGAGTCATCTTAGAGGCCTGCAAAAATGTTCCAGGAGATGATGGACAACCCACCCAGCTACCCGACCGGATTGACGCTGCCGTTCCCTTGGAACGTCCCAACTGGGATTTCTCCACCGAACGCGGTAGGGAACACCTACGTCTCTACCGCCAGTTGCTTATAGCGGGTCTCCGAGGGGCTGCAAGGCGCCCTACCAATTTGGCCCAGGTTAAGTTGGTGACCCAGACGTCCGAAGAGTCCCCTTCAGCTTTTTTGGAGCGACTTAAAGAGGCGTACCGTATGTACACTCCCTATGATCCAGAGAGCCCAGATCAGGCGACTAACGTGGCCATGTCTTTCATCTGGCAATCTGCCCCAGATATCAGAAGGAAGTTAGAAAGACTAGAAAACTTGAGAGAGTGTTCAGTGCAGGATTTGCTGAAGGAGGCGGAATGGATTTTTAACAAGAGAGAGACACAGGAAGAGAGAGATGAGAGACTGAGGAAAGAAGCAGAGGAGAGAGAGAATGTGAGAGAACGAAAGAGAAACAGGGAATTCAGTAAGTTGTTGGCCACCGTAGTGACAGGTCAGAGGCAGAATAGACAGGACCTGGGAGGTCGAAGAAACTTCCCACTAGATAAAGATCAATGTGCTTACTGTAAGGAAAAAGGTCATTGGGTCCAAAACTGTCCGAAAAAGCCAAAGGGGCCACGCAAACTCCGGCCTCAAACTGCCCTACTTAATCTTGAGGATTAGGGAGGTCGGGGTCAGGAGCCCCCCCCTGAACCCAGGATAACCCTTAACGTGGGGGGCCAACCCGTCACCTTCTTGGTGGACACCGGAGCTCAACACTCAGTGCTCACCACGTCTCCAGGACCCCTGTCAGATAAGTCAGCATGGGTTCAGGGAGCTACTGGAGGGAAGAAGTGCCGCTGGACCACCGAAAGAAAGGTACTGCTTGCTACTGGTAAGGTGACCCATTCCTTTCTACATGTACCTGATTGCCCTTACCCTTTGCTTGAAAGAGACCTATTAATAAAACTTAAAGCGCAGATTCATTTTAAAGAGACTAAAGCCCATATTACGGGGCCGCAGGGACAGCCATTACATGTCCTGACCATTAACCTGGATGATGAATATCGGTTACATGAGCCTGAGAGGCCCCCTGAGGGGCCTCCAGCTGAGGACATATCTGACTGGTTGGACAATTTCCCATCTGCCTGGGCAGAAACAGGGGGAATGGGACTGGCTACCCAACAGCCACCTCTAGTTATACCCCTCAAAGCAACCGCAACTCCGGTCTCCATCAGACAATACCCTATGTCTCGAGAGGCCTACCAAGGAATCCGGCCCCACATAAGGAGACTTTTGGAACAGGGAATCTTGATCCCTTGCTAGTCTCCCTGGAATACTCCCCTCCTTCCGGTAAAAAAACCAGGCACAGGCGATTATCGCCCTGTTCAGGACCTAAGAGAGGTCAATAAGAGGGTGGAAGATATACATCCAACAGTCCCTAACCCATACAGTTTGCTGACCGGATTACCACTGGCCTATATTTGGTATACAGTACTGGACCTCAAGGATGCATTCTTTTG
>NW_026589823.1:0-3883 GCF_907164565.1 Psammomys obesus | reverse complement strand
TTCTTGGGTCCATTTGCTTGGAAAACCGTCTTCCAGCCCTTTATCTCACGTAATGTCTATCTTTGTGATTTAGGTGTTTTTCTTGTATGGAACAGATTGTTGGGTCTTGTTTATGCATCCATTCTGTTAGTCTGTGTCTTTTTATTGGAGAATTGAGTCCATTGGTGTTGAAGGAGATTAATGACCAGTGGCTGTGAGATCCTTTGATATTGATGTTGGCCATGGTAGTGTGTTTGTGTGTTTGGCTACTTTTTGTTTTGCTGTAGTGAGGTTATTTATTTCCTGTGATTTCTTGAAAGTAGTTAGTTTTCTTGGGTTGTATTTTTCTTTCTAGTATCTTCTGTAATGCTGGATTTGTGTGTAGGTATTGTTGAAATTTGTTTTGTCATTGAATATCTTGTTTTCTCCGTCTATGAGGACTGAGAGTTTTGCTGGTACAGTAACCTAGGCTGACATCTGTGTTCTCTTAGGGTCTGCATTATATTCTCTTCTGGCTTTCATAGTTTCTGTTGAGAAGTCAGGTGTGATTCTGATGGATTTGCCATTATATGTTGCTTGGCCTTTTTCCCTTGCAGCTTTTAGTATTTTTTTCTTCATTCTGTATACTTACTGTTTTGATTATTATTTGATGGGAGGATTTTCTTTTCTGGTCTAATTTATTAGGTATTCTGTAGGCCTCTTGTATTCTTGTATCCCTTTTAAGTTGGAGAAATTTTCTTCAATGATTTTATTGAAAATATTTTCTGGGCCTTGGAGGAGGGAATCTTCTCTTTCCTCTATTCCTATTATTCTTAGGTTTTGTCTTTTTTATGTTGTCTTGGATTTCTTGGATGGTTTGTGTCAGGAATTTTTTAGATTTATTATTTTCTTTGATGGACACATCGATTTCTTCCCTTGTATCATCCACATCTGGGATTCTTTTTTCCATATCTTGTAGTCTGTTGGTTATGCTTACCTCTGTGGTTTCTGTTTTCTTTCCTAGGTTCTCCCTCTCCATGATTTCCTCCATTTGTGTTTTCTTTAATTCTTCCAATTCTGTCTTCAGATCTTGAACCATTTTGTTGATTTCCTTCAACTGTCTGACAGTATTTTCCTGTTTCTCCAATTCCTTCAGCTGTTTGTTTGAAAGTTCCTGTGTTTCTTTTATTTCTTTAAGTGACAGAAACTGTTTGGCTGCATCTTCCTGTATTTTCTTAATGGATGACCATAATCTGTTTTATTATATCTTCCCCTAATTCTTTACGCATTTTATTTACTTCCTCTATTAACCTCTTCATAAGCATAGATGTAAGGTCATCTTCTTGAATTTCACTTATGTTAGGGTGTCCAGGATCCTTGCCCCTGGATAACTGGGTTCTGGGATGCCATATTGTTTTGCCTTTGGTTGGTTGTGCTTTTTCGCTGGCCTCTACCCATCTTTATGTCTCAGGTATTGTCTGTTAATTTCTGGTGCCTGCTGAGTCCTGGGTCGGGGAAAATCCACTTGGCGGGGTTCTGAAGTTCTCCTCTGCTTTTTGGGTATGGTCAACTGAATAGTGGTGCTTCTCAGGAATTGTCACAGTTCACTTCAGATGTATGGACCTGTATGGTAACTGTGGTGTTCAAGAAGGCTCTCCTCTCAGGCTGTTGGATTTCTTGCTCTGAATTTAGTGAGCAGCAGCTGTTGCTCTTAAGGTATAATTTTTGGGTGTAGCCCTCTTGAAGAATCAGGGATTCCCACAGTTTTGTCAGTTTAGCTAGGGATAACTGGTTGATACTTGGTGCAGTATCTGAGGGCTGCTGTAATGGCTCTCTGGCTTTTGTAAGTCTGAGGATGCAGCTGTGTGCCCAGTGCCCTGTCAGTACTCAATAATGGTGGATGAGCACACTGCTCCTGCCTGCAGTAGAAGGCTAGAGCCTAGAGTCTGCGGGAATCCAGAAAATTTTTTGGCACTGGGTGTCCTGAGCATTAGACCTGATGATCCCTCTGCTGTGGGGTTTCCTCCTGACAGGGACACCCAGTCTTTGCTTTGGGGATAGCCTTTCTGTCTGTGATGGCGAGTAGAACCTGCAGGCACAGACATGCGTGGCTCTGCCTTTCTGCCTTTCTGGGGATTGGGTGCCTGGGCATCTGCCAAAACTGGGTAACTTTTCCCGAGACCTTTTCAAGGTGGTGGTATCAGTTGAGTGCTCTGAGATCAGACCAGCTGTTCCCCTCCCTGTGGGCCAACAGAGAAACTCAATCTCTAGTGCCCTGGGGCCCACAGTTCTATGTGGTGCAGCAAATCAGGCACGCAGGCAGGGCTCTGTGCCAGTGCCTGGGTCCCTGGCCCTGGCTCTGGGATGGCTCCTGGGGCACCCACGGAGCCCAAGTCTTTTACAGGGGATGTCTGGGTGACCTAAGGTCGGTCCCAATCATTTCCTGCACCATGGGGTTATTTCTCGACTGGAAATCTCAGTCTCTGATGTTACGGTGCCCACAGTTCAGTCTGGGACAGTGACCAGAGCACGCTGGCGTGTGGCTCTGGGCTGGAGACCAAGAGCCTGGCAGAACTGGGATCTCTTCTGCTATTGAGCCAGGTGAGTTAAAGCTGATTGAATCCCCCACCGTGGGGTATCCTCTCACCTGGGAAACACAATCACTTGTGTTTTATGGCCCCGAGTTCTGACTGCTGGTCACTGTGCCGATCTTGTTGTGCTGCTGGTCAGCACGAGAGTCTTCCTGGCGCTGCCATCTTGCCCTCCCTCCACTCATTGTCACTGGTAAGCAAAGAGTTTGTGACTACAATCTGATGGTCACGCTTTCCTCCTTTGTTTTTTTGTACATTAGACCCTCCACTCTAAAATAATTTGTAAGAACATGAAAACAACAAAAATTGAACACAGAGTTGAAATTTTTCATCAAATTTTTATGAGCTTGTACATTTGCAAGAGACTGCCTAGAGGAAAACACTTCTCACAAAGCAACCCCAAATGCATATTACAGGAAGAATTTTTCCCCCAAGAATCAATTCTATTTTATTAGTTAATTGGAAACCTACATGCAGTCCTCAAGTCCAGGAAGGTATTGATTTAATCCTCTTCCTCATCATCACCAGTTCCAGCACCACCCTGGCCTTTCTTGCATTCTTCCTCTTCACTTGGTCTGGACAAGAAAAGAGGAGAAGTCCATGTGCTTCTGGGAGTCCAGAGGGACAATGAAGCACAGAATGTTCACCACCTTTTTTGGACTCTGTTTTGATGCTGGCAGATTAGCACTCTTGCATGGTGAATGGATTTGGCTAGGTCCAGCTTTAAGACCTGGTTCTGCAGCCACCTGTCCAAGAAATCCTCAGTCTTCAGGCATAGGGTGTAATCCAGCTTCATCTTGCCCTCATTCAGCACTCCTATTCGAACAAGTTGCCTCGATAGAGCATTGACTTCAAAAAGATGCTGTGGGGGTCCTATTTGTCCTCTGTCAACAGCCCCAGGCAGCCTTAGGTTTTCATAAAGTGCCAATTCTCTCTTTCTCTCTCTCTGTTTTTTAAATTTATTCAATATACATAAGTAGCCCCTCCCTTCTCTCCTCCCAGTCCCAGACCCTTCTTCCCTCTTCCCTATATCCTCCTCCCACCCCCCTCCAAAAAAGAAAGCCCCCCTCTTCCCACCTATCCGTCCCATCCCATCAAGTCCTATCAGGACTGAGTGTTTCCTCTACCATGGTGGCCTAGCAAGGCAGCCAAGCCAGAGGCTAGTGCTGCAAAGCATATAAGAGAGTCTGCCAGAGACATCTGCCACTTCCCTTACTAGGGAACCCACATGAAGGCCAAGCTGTCCATCATGCACGTATGTGTAGGTGGCCTCGGTCCAGGCCATATATGGTCTTTGGTGGTAGAGAGACAATTTTCTTCTAAAGCAATGCATA
>NW_026589822.1:0-4706 GCF_907164565.1 Psammomys obesus | reverse complement strand
ACAAATTAATGGCAAGGTCCCATTGCTGAAATCAACACTTACACAACACATTTATCATGTAAAACTTGAGCTGGTGCCTAGACAGAGCTTTTGTCTCTAGGTTCTAGCATCTTTGATATAGGAAAATATTCTGCACACTACCAAAAGACAAATGTAAGCACCAACTCAGCTACAAGTCCTTTGATCTTAAATGGTGCCTTGTGTGCAAGATGTACTAAGGAAATGGTGGCAAAGGTTGTGGCAGTAACCAATCAATATCAGGACTAAGGCCCATTCCATGATATGGAGCTCCTACCTGACACTGCTTGGGTGACCAAGAACCTGATAGTAGATATCCCGGAGACCTAGGACAAAAGAAAACACTATTATTCTTTAAAAATGTAACAATTAAATTATTTTTAATGACATTCTGCAAACTCATAGATCAGTGTCTTGGTTAACCATCAGCAGATGGGAACAAATACAGAGACTCACAGACAGATGTTATACAGAAAGTGAGAGGCCTTGGAACCTTCAGCCATAAATGAGATATCTTCATCAAATGTCTTCACTCCACTTCTTAGAGTTTAGGGAAGCCTGCTTAGGAGAAAGCAGAAAGAATATAAGGGCCAGAAGGGATTGAGGACACCAAGAAAACAAGGCCCTCTAAATCAACATGATCAAATCTCATATGAATTCAGAGAGACTGAGGCAGCATGCATAGTCTCGCACACATCTGTTTCAGGACCTTTGGATAATTATGCTTCCAGTTTAGAGCATATGTGGGATTCCTGGATGTATGAACAAGTGGGTCTGTTTTTTTTTTTTTTTTTTTTTTTTTGTGTGTGTGTGTGTGTGTGCCTTTTCTTAGGCTCTTTCCTTTGAATTGTTTGTCTTGTCCAACTCCAAAATGTTAGCTCTGTTTTGTTTTATTTTTTATCTTTTAGAACTCTAATTCTTTTTGTTTTTGAAGATAGGTTTTCTCTGTGTAGTCTTGATAGTCCTAGACACACTTTGTTTACCAGGCTGGCCTTGAACTCACTGAGATCTGCTTGCCTCTGCCTCCCTGAGAGCTGGACTACAGGTATATGCCACTGTACCTAGCTCTTGGTTGTTTTCTAATGAGAGACAGAAATGTGTTAGATCCAGACGAGAGCAGAGACGGGAGAAAATGGAAGGAGGAGAGGTCATGAAAACTGTGTTCAGGATATATTATGTGAGAAAAAAAAATCTATTTTCAATTAAAGGAAAAATAAAGAAACATGGAGCAGAAATAAGAAAATAAAACTTTCATTACTTTTATTGTTAGTTCTTGTGCAGGCAAATTTTATCTGCTTTTTGACTATTATAGATGGGTCAGCTGCCCTAATAACAGGATTTTCTTAACATGAGCCTCAGACTGAAGGCAACATGATTTTCATGAGACTTTAGTGAGTTTGCAAATGAGAGAGAGAAAGAGAGAAAGAGAGAGAGAGCCTACTCCCTGTTCCAATTCATTATCTTATGCATGACAGGATAGGGGTTGTGAAACAAACAAACAAAAAGCCAGAAGATTCACCAGTCTATCATTCCTTGAGTCAAAAGCTCCAGAGCGTGTCTAGCCCTTCTTTGATCCTCTGAAGACTTCTTGTGTTTGTTGGAAATTGTTGTTGTTGATTTGGAGAGTGTTTTCAAAATTTCGGACAATATGTTGATTATGCTTTGACCCTCACACAACTCCTCCTAGAGTCTATCCATCTTCCTACCCATCCACATTTATGTCCTCTCTCTCACTCTCTTTCTCTCTCTCTCTCTCTCTTGCTCACTTGCTCATTTGGGCTCACTCTTGCTCTCATGCTCTCTCTCTTAAGCCATAAATAAACCCAAAACAACAAAAATAAAAACAAAAACAAAAAAAAACAACTGAGACAAAACCCGCCAAAACAAAGAGCTCCACACAGACATGTTGTTTAAAAAACAAAATAAAAATAAACAACAACAACAAAAACCATGGAGTTCATTCTATGTTGACCAACTTCTCCTTGTTATGGGAAAGTGGTGTGTGGTTTCTCTACTCAGTGAGAAAAGTACCGCAAAAAAAAAAAAAAATTGTTTTCTCTTTCCCAGCAGGTATCCATTTCAAATAGCTTCATTATTATGAGTAAGACCAACTATCCTACCCCTATTCTTTCTATCAGTTCTGGGACCCTGTCTGGTTTGAACCTATGCAGATCTAAACATGTATCTCTGGTGCAATCCTTTTATCTGTGACACGAGAGTGTGGTACTGGTTGCTCTCTGTGCACAGATGCATGGCTCAGCCTCCTAAATTATTTTTGTTGACATTCTTGGCTTCCTAGCTGTTCCTTTGACCTCTATGCTTAACTGAAAAGGCTAAGGTTTTTCCATGTCCTCACCTCATGGTAAATTCCAGGATATTCTGCTTTCCTATGCTGTTGTCTTTCTTTCAAAAATCTATTAAAAAATTCTCAAGCTTGCCTCTCAGTCTATTTTAAGGTTGTCTTTCTAATGATACTAATAACTCCAAAAGCGAAATTCAGTTCCCCAATACAGTGTTAGAAAGACTTCTCCATCACCTCTGCCTCCCAGAAGCCTCCAGGAGCAGGTTTTGGTGCTGGCTGTAAGTATCTGGGGAGCATGGTGCGCCCACCACACAGATGTAGGAGACCGTGTCTTCCAGCAGGGAGGCTGTGAAATGCAGGGTGCTGTGCTTAGCATCTGCATCCAGAATTGCTGAGTACCTTCCATTTGACTTTTTGTGCTCTGCGTAAGTCATGATTACCAGAGACACAGGACCTCTGCCTGTGTCTTGTTTGTACCACTTTAAGTTGTTAAAGGGGCTCACACTGTAGTTGCATTGAAGGACACAGCTCTCTCCCTCAAGCATGACCAAGGACTCGGGACTCTGCTCCACTTGGCTCTTGCCAGCCACCCCTGTTCAGAAAACAGTGTGAAGTTTCAGACATCGATTATCCACACTTAGCACTTGTAGTTAGCATCTTTCCTTACCCTATACAAGCATTTCAGGTCTAGAAATAGGTCGATTTTCTTCCCTCCTTCCACCCCAAGGTATTACATCTTTTCCCCAAATCCTACGGAAATGTTCTTTGCCCCTGGCTAACACCTCCACTCACTTACACTGAAAACATGGCCACAAAAGCACCCAGCAGGCACGCAGGTGCTTCTCCATTTTTACTGCAGAAGTGTGCTCCAAAGCTGCTGCCTCATTTCCTCAGCTCTTTCTTGTACCTTAAATGAGAACTCTCAAGAAGTACCACCAGCCAATCAGAGACCTGATCAGCAACTGGAGACAGGACCAATGCCAACACTGCCATCTCGCGGTCAGAGCTATAGTTGCTCAAAACCGTAGAGTAAGCATTTTGTGGTTAGTTATGGTTAGCGAGGTGATGCAGAATGTAATTCTTACGGATGTATAGAAACCACAGTAGAGTGTCAATGCGACTGTATTTCAGGACCTCAGTTCAACTCTGGCTCTACATAAGACAGCTAATATCTACTTTCCTTCTCTGAAAGTAGATGCCTAAGGACTTCTGAAAGTTTGAATAGAAAGGATTCACAGTAGGAGTTAATGATCATGACTAGCCTGAACTACGTCCTCACTTAAAATGTAAATTTCTTTAAAATGTGACTTTTCCTCCGTTCTATTTGCAACTATGTCACCAGTTTCAAAAAATGTGTTTTGCCATAAATGGGTACATTAAAATTCTGTTTAAAAATATTTGTATTAATTCTTTGACAATTTCATGTTTGTATACAAAGTATTTCTGAGCGAATGTTAAATCCTGTAGTAATGATAGGCTTTTAAATCATTCATTATTAGTTCAAAAATACTTTTCAAGACCTATATTACTCCAGTTGGTCACAGAAGCTAAGGATCAGCAATTCTGTGCTCATGAATTACACACTAACAGAGAAATAGTTGAACATCTGGCACAAATACTGACAAGTGGAATATGCTGAAGGTTGTGAAAATTCCTTTCTTAAAGTTTCTCATTTCTCAGTGAAATTTAAAACCCAGGAAAATGTAAAAATTGTTTAGATATATGAAGATTAACTGTATATCTGAGAACTAATAATTCACAGAGATAACGAAAGCAAAAAGAATGCCTGAAAATCAAAACCAGAATAATTATTTCATACAGGACAAGACAGGTTTTGAGAAGAGAATTATGAGAAGTAAAGACAATGTGATTACTGGTTTTTCCGGCAGCATAGCCAGGCCAGAGAACCCAGACAGTTAATCTAACATTCACCTAAATCTCACTGTGAAATAGGTGGATCTCATGTGATCCTTTGGAGGATTTAAGAGAAAATTGCTGGTGATTCACGCCTTTAATCTCAACAATTGGGAAGCAGAGGAAGGCAGATCTCAGTGAGTTTGAGGCCAGCCTGGTCTACAAAGAGAGTACCATGACAGCCAAGGCTATAGAGAGAAACCCTGTCTCAAATTAAAATAAAGGAAAAAGAAAAGAAAGGAGAGAGAGAGGGAGAGAGAGAGAGAGCAGTTTCTCACAACAGAAGAGATTCTGTTGGCTTGTGAAGAAGGTGACCTTTCTTCTGAACAATGAGTGCCTCCTTCATCTCTTCACGCTGCAGCTGCACCCGAGTCCCTGCTCTTCCTTCTTCTCCTTGATAATTAGGTGAGGCATGTTTGCTAGGGCTACTTCCCCCTAGCAAAGACTCCTGTAATGGGGACACAGAGCCATC
>NW_026589821.1:0-2110 GCF_907164565.1 Psammomys obesus | reverse complement strand
CAACTGAATTATCTTCACTATATAGGGCTCAGGGTGAAATCCCAGAAAACTCAATTCCAGAAAAGAATGTTAAAATGAAAGCTTTATTTTCTGAGCTCAGGAAGGCAGCCAGTTCAGGATATGCATGGCCTCTAAGGTAAGCTTTACTGTATTTTAAAGGGTTAAATCCACAAGGCAAGGAACCCTTGGTGAGTGTCAGGCTCATCCAATCAAATTTTAACATTGTGGGTTAACTAAGGGAGTTTTTGTTGGAGGCTGGACCTAACCCAGCACATTTGGTATCAAGGCCTTCAACAATTTTCCAAGACATTTTGTCTGGAATACAGCCTTCTTAATTTATCTCCCTATACATTTGGTCTACAGCCCAAAGTGATAAGGAAACAAAGACGTGGGTCCTCTTTCCTTTAGTAAGTGAGGGCTTTGCAGTAGTTGATACATTTATTTTATTTTTTACACTTTAGGTACCTCCTTAAGATAACAGAAAATTTATCCAGTTAATAGTAAAATGTTTCAAGGGGTTGGGTTTGAGATAGCTCTGCAAGATTGGGAATATGAAGTTAATTTAAACTTGCTAGCAAAATGGGGAAGAAAAATGTAAGAGTTGCTTGGAGAAGGCTGGGTTCTGGAGGCTGCCGCCTTACACACTATGAGGCTGCATATTCACAAAGCAATTGCAGTGAAGAAACTGAGGAGGGCAGGGGTGGCTCCATTTTGTTTATTAGACTCTATCTTAAGTTGACTGAACTTAGAAGGACTTCACTGCACCTTTGGGTTCAGAGAAGGGCCATACGGCCCTCCAGCCTGCAGGCTGTCGTAGATAACATAGAGTATTTAAATAGATAACTATAGTCAGGTCTCCAACCAACAGGTTGTCATAAATGCCACAGAATGTGTTAGTGGGTCTTCCACTCCACCCAGCAGGGTATCATACAGATATCTTAGCTATCTGTTGGTTTGGCCAGGTGGCTTGGAACAATTAATCAAAAAGTCATTTAGATTGCTGAACCCCCTACTCTAAGGCTTGGAATTCCCCACTTGCCGTTTTTCCCTTTAAAAACTCTGCCTCCCTGAGATTCAGAGCCTCACTTTCTAACATGCTATATCAGGGAATATTGGCGGCTTGTGCTTAAGCTTGAATAAAGATCCTCATGTGATTTTCAATGGACTCAGCTCCTAGTGGTCTTTTGAAGTCTCTCAAATGGCTCACAACATGCCTACTTTGTCCTCATAGAAAACTGGGTGTTCTACCACCCTTTACAGATAGGGGCGCATCCGTTCATTCTGAGGTCCAGAGATCACAAGAAACTGCTCACCCCTTACATATAGGGGCACATCTATGTTCACTCCGATGGGTAACAGTCTAGAAAATAAAGTCTGAGATAATCATTCTGGAAAATTTGGGTAAAGTCTGCCTCTATAGCAAGAGGAAAGTGAGTTTTGCCCTCACAGCTAGCAATGAAGTCATTAACAAATTCAACTCCCAGCCTTTTGGATTGAATGCAGGTATTTTGTCTTCTGCACTGAGAAGAGGCTCTGCATGTTTAACATTCCTGGTTTCCCGAGTGATCTGTGGGTACAAGGACCTTTGTGGCTCGACATCCTGTTGCTCACTAAAGAGTGGAACTTTCCTGAAAGTAAGATAATTAGCATCAGGCAAGGATGAGCTCCCTAATTGCTTATCCAATGCAATGTTGTCAGTCCTGAATCCATATATGCACAATCAAAAGAAAGGGACTCAGCAGGCTTTATTCAAATATTTGAGCATATTTATTCACCCATACTTATCATGGAAGAAATTGCCTGGTAAGAATGAGGAGTGATAATAGTAATAAGAAGGAGGAGGAGGAGGGATAATAAGAAGAGGACAAGAAATGGGGAAAGCAATGTAATATACCCTAATTAAAATGTATAAAAATACATTTTAAATTGGAACATGCCTAGGGAGATAGTTTAGCAGTTAAGAACAATGGATAGTGGTACAGAAGCTACAGTATCCATCTCCAGAAACCACATGGTAGCTAACCTTTTTCTCTAATTCCAGTCCATGGCATCTCCTGCCATCCTCTGGCTTCTGTTGTTACTGAACATAGACATATGCAGGCAAACACCC
>NW_026589820.1:0-4360 GCF_907164565.1 Psammomys obesus | reverse complement strand
AATGAAATGATGTGAATAATAAATGCTACTTGCAAATGAAAATTATATACTCCTGTCTTGTTTTGGAATATGTTAGTTCTTTCTTAGGAGTAAAGACTTGTTCTTAAGACTTTCTTAAAACTACATGGCATCTCCAGAACCGAGCCATCCAGAGGCAAACAGTCCTGAACAATGCAGCATAATAGAAAATCAAGAAGATGACCTTACATCTATGTTGATGAAGAGGATAATAGAGGAAACAAATAAAATACGTAAAGAATTAGAGGAAGATAAAACCAAACAGATAATGGCTATCCGTAAAGAAATGGAGGAAGATAAAGACAAGCAGATTAGGGCCATCCGTGAAGAAACATGGGAAGATGCAGCCAAACAGCGTGTGGCCTTCAGAGAAGAAATAATTAAATCACTGAAAGAAATAAAAGAGACATAGTTGAAGGAACCCAAGAAAATTAGCTTCTGTCAAGAAAACACAGGAAATAATTAACCTTACTACAGCAAAACAAAAAGCAGCCAAGCACACAACCTTATGAACACAGCCAACATCAATATCAAATGATCTAACAGCCACTGGTCATTAATCTCTCTCAACATCAATGGACTAAACTCTCCAGTAAAAAGACACAGATTAACAGAATGTATACGTAAACAAAACCCAGCAATCTGTTGCATAGAAGAAACACATCTAAGCCACAAAGATAGACATTACCTGAGGGTAAAAGGTTGGAAGATGACTTTCCAAGCAAATGGACCCAGGAAACAAGCAGGAGTAGCCATTCTAATATGTGATAAAATAGACTTTTAACCAAAATTAATAAAAAGAGATGAGGAAGGACACTTCATACTCATCAAGGGAAAATTCCACCAGGAAGACATCACAATCCTGAACATCTATGCCCCAAATACAAGAGCACCCACATTTGTAAAAGAAACATTGATAAAATTTAAACCACATATACATCCCCACACATTAATAGTGGGAGAATTCAACACCCCACTCTCAACAAAGGACAGGTCACCAAAACAGAAATTAAACAAAGAAACAATATCTCTGACAGAGGTCATGAATCAAATGGACCTCACAGACATTTACAGAACTTTACACCCAAACACAAAATAATTTACCTTCTTCTCAGCACCTCATGGAACCTTCTCCAAAAGAGACCATATAGTTGGACACAAAGCAAGCCTCAACAGATATAAGAAGACTGAAATAATCTCTTGTATCCTGTCTTATCACCATGGAATAAAGCTGGACTTCAACAACAAGAGAAATAGCAAAAAGCCTACACACACATGGAAACTGAACAACTTGTTACTAAATGACAGCTGGTCAGGAAAGAAATAAAGAAAAAAATTAAAGACTTCCTAGAACTCAATGAAAATGAAGACACAACATACCCTAACTTTTGGGACACAATGAAAGCAGTGCTAAGAGGAAAGTTCATAGCACTAAGTGCCTTCAAGAAGAAATTCAAGACAGCTCATTCAAGCAACTCAATGGCCCACTTTAAAACTCGAGAAAAAGAAGAAGCAGACACACCAAAAAGGAGTAGACGGCTGTAAATAATCAAACTCAGGGCTGAAATCAATCAATTAGAAACAAATAAAATAATTCAAAGAATCAATGAAACCTAGAGCTGGTTCTTTGAGAAAATCAACAAGATCGACAAACCCTTAGCCAAGCTAACTAAAAGGCAGAGAGACACCACCCAAATCAACAAAATCAGAAATGAAAAGGGGGACATAACTACAGACACTGAGGAAATCCAAACAATCATTAGGACTTACTTCAAAAGTCTATACTCAACAAAATTTGAAAACCTAAATGAAATGGACAATTTTCTTGATCAATTTGACTTACCAAAGCTGAATCACGACCAGGTAAATCAACTAAATAGTCGTATATCCCCCAAAGAAATAGAAGCAGTCATCAAAAGTCTCCCATCCAAAAGAAGCCCAGGACCAGATGGCTTCAGCACAGAATTCTACCAGACCTTCAAAGAAGAGCTAATTCCAATTCTCTTCAAACTATTCCACAAAATAGAAACAGAAGGAACATTACCAAACTCATAATATGAAGCCACAATCACCTTGGTACCTAAACCTCACAAAGACTCAACAAAGAAAGAAAATTTCAGGCCAATCTCCCTTATGAACATTGATGCAAAAATACTTAACAAAATACTTGCAAACCGAATCCAAGAACACATCAAAGATATTATCCACTATGACCAAGTAGGCTTCATCCCAGGTATGCAGGGGTGGTTCAGTATATGGAAATCCATCAATGTGATCCACCATATTAACAAACTGAAAGGAAAAAAACCACATGATAATCTCCCTAGATGCTGAAAAAGCATTTGACAAAATCCAACATCCATTCATGTTTAAAGTACTGGAAAGATCAGGGATACAAAGCACATATCTAAACATAGTAAAGGCGATATACAGCAAGCAGGATATACAGGATGCAGAAACTGTGGTACATCTATACAATGGATTATTACTCAGCAATGAAAAATAAGGAAATCATGAAATTTGCAGGTAAATGGTGGGACCTGGAAAGGATCATCCTGAGTGAGTTGTCCCAGAAGCAAAAAGACACGCATGGTATATACTCACTCATATAAACATACAACATAGAATAAACCCACTAAAATCTGTACATCTAAACAAACTAAGCAAAAGAGAGGACCCTAACTAAAATGTTCAGTCCCCATCCTGAAAGGCAAAGAGGATGGACATCAGAAGAAAAAGAAAATAGGAAACAACCTCAGAACCTGTTACAGAGGGCCTCTGAAAGCTTCTGCAGTATAGACTGTCAAAGCAGATGCTGAGCCTGATGGCCAACTGATGGGCAGAGTGAATGGAATTTTATGTAAGAAGTGGGAAATAGTAAGAGCTGGAGGGGACAGGAACTCCACAAGGAGAGCAACAGAACAAGATAATTTGAACACAGGGAACTTCCCAGAAAATCATACTCCAACCAAGGACTATTCCTGGAGATGACCTGGAACCCCTGCACAGGTGTAGCTCATGGCAGTTCAGTGTCCAAGTGGTTTACATAGTAATGGGAAGAGGGACTGCCTCTGACATAATCTGATTGGCCTGCTCGTTGATCACTTCCCCCTGAGGGGGGAGCAGCCTTACCAGGCCACAGTAGAGGACAATGCAGCCACTTTTGATGAGAACTGATAGACTAAGATCAGAAAGAAGAGGAGTATCTCCCCTATCAGTGGACTTGGGGAGTGGCATGCATGCAGAAAGGGGAGGGAGGGTGGGATCGGGAAGGGAGGAGGGAGGGGCTTATCGGGGGATACAAAATGAATAAAGTGTAATTAATAAAAAAATTAAAAATTAATTAATTAAAATTGAAACAAAACAAATGATGTTGTGCATATCATAATCAAAAGTAATAAGTAAGGATGCAATTGTATTTATCAGTATGAAATCATGGAAACCACAAAATTAACAACAGTTTGACAGTCTAAAAGGCTAAAATACAAATGAAGAGACTCGCATTGAAAATATATTATGTAAAAATCTATTGGAAAAAAAAAACTCTAATCAACACCTGGTATGAACTCAGTGGCCAGCTCCTTGATCACCTCCTTTAAGGGATGTATCTTTGCCAGGCTATAGAAAAAGACAGTGCAGCCAGTCCTAATGAGACCTGATAGACTAGGGTTAGATAGAAGGGGAGGAGGACTTCCCCTCTCAGTGGACTAGTGGAGGGGCATAGGGAAAACATGGGAGCAAGTGGGAGACTGAGAGAAGATGAGAAAGAGAGCTACAGCTGGAATAAAATGTAATTAACAAAAATAAATTAAATATCATGTATCTTTCATAATTATTATCTGTAATATCTGTCAGGAAAATACAATACTGTGGATACTGTGGAACTTGATGATGAGACTTCATTGCTGAGGATACTACATAACTTGAGTATCTGAACATTGAGAAATCAAGCTATTAATCACCTGGATGCTTTCATTCCTGGCTCTATTTAATAGTGCTAGTAGGTGCTACACATGCTTTCAAAGTAAATAAAGGTAATATCAACTCCTATCCTTCTGTGAACCATGTGTGTAGTTATGACAGGACTTATATCTTAGCACTATGGCACAAGAATGGGCACACATAATATACGTGGAATCAACCTTTGTCTGATATGATTATATGGTTCCTTCCATAGATTGGAATACATGCTTGGCAATATAAAAATGCCCAGATAGGCATATACTCAAAGGGTGAACTTTATACATTCTATAAAATGGGCAAAGTATGAAATAAACTCCTCATTGATTGTTGTACTCTTGGATTAGTACATTCTTCAGCCTTCATAAGAGTAGCTTTTTTT
>NW_026589819.1:0-14389 GCF_907164565.1 Psammomys obesus | reverse complement strand
CTCAGCGGCATTCCTGAGACATAAACAAAAAGCTGGGAAGATGACTCAGCAGTTAGGACATTGGCTCGGTGGCCTCCCTACTATCTCCCGGGCCACCACGTTTCTGAACTGTAAACACAAACCTGCAAAGTACAGGAGCCATTTACCCCTTTCGTTGATCAATACAGAGCTCACCAAAGTCAGAGAACTACAAACAATCCCAGAGTGCATTGTGCCCATAGCAAGCTTCTGTGAGAACTACAAGCATGGCTCCTCAATGAGAACTACAAACATGGCGGGCTGCAGAGCAAAGACTTCTGGGATTGTTTGCAGTCATCTCAGCTTATGGTGAAGCTGTAACGTGGTGCAGGCGCAGAAATACAATTCCCAGAATGTTGCGGGCACTGTTTATGCCTTCACAAGCCAGTCTGGGTCTTTTTCCCTCGCTGGTAGGGTAGCCTGGACCTTAAGTCGCCCCGAAGCTCTTTTCCACGCAGCAAAGGCGTCTGGGAAGTCACCGACCGACAAGGGCACAAGCGTTTCCCCTGGCCCCAAGGTTCTGTAAACGTCCCCTCCCTTTGCCCCTCGCTGTCTTAGGATCAAGACCTTTCTAGGAGCATCTCCGTGACGTCATCGCCCCGCCCACTGGTAATGTAAGTAAACACCAGCTGCTGGAAGTCGCTTGTGTAGAGGAAGAATGTGCAGTTTGCATTCTCCTGCTCAGAGGCCGCCCAGCTGGTCTATGGAAAAGGAATCCTGGTGTCTCGCCCCCCCCCCTTTTTTTGTAATTGCGGCCCTCCCAGTCAATTCAACGCTGCTCTCGGGAAAGCAAAAATGCGCTCACCCTGATAAATATTTTTAAAGATTAAAAACAACATCAACAACAAAAGGTGGCGCAGTGGCATACACCTGGGATCCCAGCATTGGGGAGGAAGGGGCAGGCGGGTCTCAGTGTGTTCCAGACCAGCGTGCTCCAGAAAGCGAGTCCAGGACAGACAGGGACACAGAATCCCCTATTTCTTTCCCAGGTGCCAAGTTGGATCCCCAGGGACAACAGGGTGGTGCACGAATGTCTGGTTCCCTCTGGTGACACGCACATGTCCATGAAGACAGAGCGCTCCTGCACCTAATAGCTAGATTTATATATGTGATAATTTTAATACTATATACTTTAATCTAGTAAAGACAGAACTGTCTCGAGAGCCCACATCCTCTAGTCCTGTGGCATCGTTGGATGAACCACTGAAAGATAAAGGCCTTATTCCGCCCTAAGCATGCAGGGACCCTGTGCCAGAATTAAGCTCAACGGAGTGGAGGGGAGGGTGATGCTAAGGCATTTACCTGGGCCCCTGCACCTGTATCCAACCTCTAAAATTTGTTGCTGCAGGCTATGGAGGACACAGGTTTTCCCTTAATTTAGCAAATAAATAAATAAATAAATAAATAAAATAAAAAATAGCCTGAGAGAATTTATTCCAAATTTTAATACAAACAAGTAATTGACCTGTATTATACAGGCACAACAATTTCAGTCCCTCTCCTCTGCTCACACACACAAAAAGCATATACTGTACATGACGCTACTTCACTCTTGGAGGAAAACATGGCTGTGCTTCGGGCTGGTTTTGTGTTTCTGAGTTTTCTGCAGTGCTGTGGCAGTTATGATCCCACAGGTGATAACACATAGGGTGACCAGGTGTAGCCACCCAGGTACATAAAGGGGCAAGGTGCAGCAACTTTGATACAAAGGATAAAAACCAAACAAGCCATTCCCGGATGTGTAAATGGACAAACAGACACACACAAATTTGAGGACCCCTTCATTCCTTCTCAAATAATAAGGGTTCCAGGTCCAGATGTAGTTTTGAACAAGTTTTGTTTCATTTTCATTTTAATGGCCCACATACAGATAAAAATTTGGCCAGCGATTTGGTTCTGGCTCCTGATTGGTATCAAATGAGACCAAATTCCCACTGATCTCCATTTCTTGAGGAATATCTGAGGATGCATATGCCTTCAGTCATGGCCTCTTAAAAGACTATCATATTATTTAGTGTAGTTTAAATAGCAAATGATGATGTTATTCCTATTAATTTTATCTCTGGTGAAAATTCATATTCTGAGGAATGTGGAAGGTTTTCTAAAACAACTCTCCCCTACATGCACCACTTTCACACACTCAAAAAAATACATTATTCTTTTCCCATGTCTGACAAAACCATAGTTTCTGAAGAGCCTACGCTGCCAAAAACTCATTAGCTAGCACCCAGAACACATGCACCTATCATGAAGTATAAAAACCTTTGATACAATGACCATCATCATCTACCAAGATGGCCAGTATGAACCAGACCATCACAGTGACGCTGCCCACTGACCAGTGTTATGGTGGAATTGAAATATAATTATAGTCTTTAACTCAATAATCACTCTGCATGGTAGACAGTCCAGGTGAGTCAGTGAGAGTGACTTGTGCTTGTGAGGGTAGCATCACTCCCAGCAGCCACAGAAGTAGACATGAAGCTCAGCAATTCCTGCCAATCTTTACATTCTCCCAAACTGTGCTCAGCCTAAACCCACAAAACCATCAGTACCCCTACCTTCTAGCTATCTCCAAATAACAGTGAAGCATCTCCAACAGTTCCAAAAACATGAACACTTCCTGATGTGTGCTTGACATCACTGAACCAGCCAGGAAAATGTCTGTTATTATCCCGGAAGTAGTAACTGCATGGCTTTCACCACGATCATACAAAATGTTTAAATAATGTGACATCTTCCAAAACACACAACAGGAAGCATCAATGTAACTTGGTATTGTTGCTTTTTTTCCTCTCTCATTCATCACAGCAAATTCTCAGTGTAGCTATGATTTTCTAGGTCCCAAAGTTCCTTTCTTACAATCCTAATATCTTCTCAAACCAAAATGAATGTTATAACACAGCAGCTATTTGTTTCCTCCTGAGCAAACATAGTTATCAAAATGGAATTGGTGAATTCCTTTTTGATGGTGTCACCCAAGCTGGTGCACCTCTCCAGAGAAGATGGAAAAAGAGTAAATTCCCTAGGAGGGTGTCCTAATGTGAATCAAGTATGGCAAAGCATGATAACAGGAGCCATGCTGGCCCTGCCTTGATTTCCAGAGTCTTCAATATTTCACAAGGATAAACAGTGAGGTCAACCAAATCTCAGCATATGGTTCCTATATTATCATTTAAGATATGCTCAGGAAAACAATAGGTTTTTTTTAATTAGGATTTCCCCCAAATACCTTCACATTGGCTGTTTGTGCACAAGGTGCCCACAAATACCCAAAGTCTCATGGGTCTGAAAAAGGTAAGAAATAATGGTCAGAGAACCAAAAAACACCCTTGAGAGAAGACAAATCCTGTACAATTGGAATAAGGACACAGAAATAAACCCACACTCCTACTGAAACTTTACTTTCAACAAAGACAAAACCATACAATGGAAAAATGACAGCATCTTCAACAAATAGTTGTGGTCTAACGAGATGTCTGCCTGTAGAAAATGCAAATAGACCCCCTTTGTATCACCATGCAGAAACTCAGGTCCAAGTGGATCAAAGACCTTGACATAAAACCAGAGTCTCTAAATCATTTAGAAGACAAGGTAGAAAAAAGTCTGGAACTCATTAACATGGGAGACAATAGAACAAATCAGCACAGGCTCTGAGATCAACGATTAATAAATGGGATCTCAAGAAACTGAAAAGCTTCTGTAAGTCAAAGGACATTATCAAAAGAACAAAACGGCAGCCAACAGATTGGGAAAATAGCAACACCAACCCTACATCAGACAGAGCATTAAAAATCCAAAATATACAAAGAACTTAAGAAATTAAACACCAACAAATCAACTAATCCAATTTAAAAATGGGGTTCAGAGCTAAACTGAGAATTCACCACAGAGGAATCTCAAATGGCTGAGAAGCACTAAAGGAAATCATCAAAGTACTTAGTCAACAGACAAACAGAAATCAAAATGACTCCAGGATTCCATCTTACACCACTCAAATGGCTAAGATAAAAAACTCAAGTGACAACATATGCTGGTGAGGATGTGGTAAAAAAAGGGAACATTCCTCCACTGCTGATGGGAGTGCAAACTTGTACAACTTCTCTGGAAACCAATCTGGTGCATTCGCAGAAAATTGGGAATAGTTCTACCTCCAGACCCAGCCATACCACTCCAGGAATAATATCCAAAAGTTGTTCCCTTATATTATATAACAAGGACATTTGTTCTACTGTGTTCATAGCTATTTATTCATAACAGCTAGAAACTGGAAACAACCTAGGTGTCCCTCAAATCTAGAAGAATGGATAAAGTATTTCTGGTACATTTACACAATGGAATACTAATCAGTTATTAAAAATAAGAAATCATGGAAACTGCAGGCAAATGGATTGAACTAGAATAAATCATCCTGAGTGAGGTAGCACAGACACAGATGGAAACACATACTCACTTATGAGTGGATATTAGACCTATAATACAGGATAACCGTACTACAATCCACAGACCCAAAGAAGCTAAATAACAAGGAGGGTCCACAGGAGGGTGCCAGAATGTCACCCAGAATAGAAAACAGAATAGACAGCAGACGTGGATGAAGAGAGGGAACTGAGCAGAATTTTTTTTCTGACTCTAAGACAGGCTATTTATTGTCCACAAAAGAATCTTTTTATGGTTTTCTGCCATAAATATAGATTCTATTTTATGTGAAATGGTTGCTTTGGATACAGTCCTCTCGTATATATATCTTATGGCAATGGACATATTCCATGAAATCATAAAAATTTTGGTTATTGAATTTGCCATATTTTTTCATATTTACACATATATCTTACAGAATTTCATCTCACACTAGGAAAGCATTTGTTGAAAAACATTCAAATTAAATGTCTTCAAATGAAAACTTTCAGTCTCCAAATCATTTAAGATACAGATATATATACATACACGTTGACAGAACCTTTTTCCATTTTAATTTGTACTTTCAACTATAAGGTGAAAATGTTTTATTGGCTTGATGACAGTGAATTACTTACCAATAATATAAGATCCTGATGCTACCCTTGCTTACCAGTGAGGCTTACCTGGCATGGAAGAAGCCGCTCCATGTTTCTGTATGCTTTAGATCCCATTTCAATTTTGTTCAACAGCGTTTTATGGAGGGCATGGGACACTGCATTCCATATGGAATAGCTGGGCTCAGAAACGATCACCACATCATTTTCTTCTGGTTTAATCTCTATAGAAATTGGGTATGGGTCATGATTTTCACATAGCAAAGCAGGAGGTGAGCAATCAAACCTGTCAATCCAGAATTTATGGAAGTAAAAATATCTCCTGGGTAGTGGGAGGCTGTAGAAGACAGAAAGTTCATTAAGCCAGGGATAGCTCTTGTTTTCGAATATGAGAAGCTTCCTCTGAAAAAGTTCAAGTCATTCCTATTTGATAGGGACTCAAAATAAAATGTGTTGGTTTGCCATGTTCTACACCTTCCTGCTGTTTGAAAATAATTTATTTACCATGTGGAAAAACTTCAGTTACTTATATGACGACAGAATACCTGCACATTTACCTGTGTATGTTGGTTCAAATTCAGCAAATCAACAGCAAATAGTACCCAAGTTTCAATTAGCTGGGAGTTTGTCTTTCTTTCTTGCCTTCCTTTCTTTTATTTCTTCCTTTTCTTTTCTCACTTTCTTTTTCTTTCTTATCTTCCTTCCTTCCTTTCCTTTTCTACCTCTTACACCTCGTACTTTTTCTCTTTGTCCATATGTATATGCCTTCAGCCCAGGAGAGGTTGCCAGATCCTTCTGTACTGAGTCCCCAGCACCCTTACAACTAAGCCCCAGCCCCCTAAACATTAATAGGATCCCCCCTACTCGTGCACCCGCGGACCAGCAGAGGGCGCCAAAACAACGTATACAAGGTCGTGCACAATCTCACCCAGGGCAGGGTGCACCCATCTTCCCCAGGAAACATGCAGGCTTGGTGGGAGCAGAGGACTGGGCCTTTTCTCTTCCCGCCATGCCCCTGCCTGCGGTTCCGCCCAACTCACGAGCTGCTCGGGACTCCAGGCGGATGGATGGAAGGCGAGGGGTGGACAGAGTAGAGAGGCGGGGAACCCCCAAATACCTCCTACTCCCCTTCCTCCCCACCCCCACCCCACGTGTGAGCAGGACTATGAGTTCATAACAGTTTGGGATAAGAAGATTGCTGACCTGAGAAAACCGTTCCGGGTAGCAGCGCGTCTCTAGCGGAAGTCCCGCCCCTTAGGGCTTTGCTTACAAATCCGCCCCGCAGAGAGCCGAGACTTCCGGGCTCGGAGGCACCGAGGCCTCCCCGCCACCTCCCTGGCCCCCGCCACGGGGCTGTAAACACAAACCCTTTAGTCATAGATAGACCTTCATTCCTTCGTTTCTCACTTCGGAGTTCTCGCTGGTAACGGAAGTCCCAAGATGAATCGCGGCAGAGACTCACCGGCCCGAGAACTACAAACATGGCTTTGGAGCAAGGGCTTCTGGGATTGTATACTAGAACTACAAAAATGGCGTCCAGGCGTCGCGATGCATACTGGGATTGTTTGTAGTCACGAGCATGAGTCTCTCCCTCTCTGTTGCCTGGACCGTGGCCCTGGAGTCGTCTACAAATCCCAGAATCCGCTCCGTGCTGTTGCCAGCATCATATGCATGTGTTCCTTAGATTACCACCAGTTGGCTTGGCGAGGAACGTGGAAGTAGGCGCGGGAAACTCTGTCCTCAGACCCCACACAGCCTTTCCCCTGCTCTTGGTGTCTGTAAATCTCTGCCATGCCATACTGTCCTAGGGATCAGGAGCTTTGTGACGTCATCGTCCCGCCCCTTGTCCTCGAAGTCAACACACAGTAGCTACTACAGTAAAAAGTCCTGTTCCTGGTAGCTGGTCCTTGGGTCTCTGCACCTTTGATTATGTCACTGGGAGTCAGACACAGACAATCTTTTTTTTTTTTTTTTTTTTTTTACATGAATACCCCTCTGCCTTCTTTTGGAGGGGGACTTTTTTTTAATTTTTTATTCATTACACTATTCATTTTGTGTCCCCCATGTAGCTCCCTCCGCCCTCCCCTCCCAATTCCTACCTTCCTCCCCCTTCTCCACGCATGCCTCTCCCCAAGTCCACTGATAAGGGAGGTCTCCTTTTCCTTCCTTCTGATCCTAGTCTGTTAGGTTTCATCAGGAGTGGCTGCATTGTCTCCCTCTGTGGCTTCTCCTTTCAAAATGGAGAGTTTAAGCTAACTTAAACTCTTCAATCACATAACTAGAAAAGTAACTAAGATACCATGCACACATGATATATACACAAAGTTAAAATGTAAGATTCTGCTGGAGACATAAATGTATTCTACTGCCAAACTGTGACTAGTGTTTCCCTTCTGTAAACACACACACACACACATATACACAGAGAGAGAGAGAGAGAGAGAGAGGAAAGTGAGAGGGGGAAAGGCTAGTTTTTGTGTGTGTGTGACAGGATCTCCCATCTGTATTGTCTTTTAAAATCACATATAAACTAAAATGGTCTTGAGCCAATCCTCTTGACTCTAACTCCTGGGTGCTGGGATTCCAGGTGTGCAGCACCACACCTCAGTTCAAGCAGTGGTGAAGATGGGGCTCAAATTTTCTTGTGGTTGCTAAGCATTTGGTCAGCTGAACCATGTCTCCATCCCCTGACTTTAACCTTTCATTTCTCCATGCACTGTGCCTACTGGGAGAATTTTAGGAGGACGTGCTGATCTAATTGGATATCAGTGGGGTATTTGAGGGTTCGGTGGGACTGTGCTGACTGCCGGTTTCTTCACCTCCTGCCCTCCATCTTCCTGATGCTTAAAATGTTTCCTCCATGAACTCCATGACAGGTAGAGTTGCCCAGTTGGGAGAGCCTTGTTTAGCTACAGAGAAATGAAGTCAAAAAGAACAGAAAGTAGCTTTAAGGAATCTCCATCATTGGCTGGGGGATAGTCTGTCCTTCCTCATCAGTTCTTTGTGTCTGTGTGTATATTATATTTTATTGCATACAGTTTTTCATAATGGATAAATACACCAACTATTGTCATTTCTTTTATAATTTATTACAATTTATTCACTTGTATCCCAGCTGTAGCCCCACCCTCATCCCCTCCCAATCCCATACTCCCTCCCTCATCTCCTTCCAGGCCCCTTCCCCAGTCCACTGATAGGGGAGGACCTCCTCCCCTTCCATCTGACCCTAACCTATCAGGTCTCATCAGGACTGTCATTCTTAGTCTTCCTCTGTGGCATGGTAAAGCTGCTCCCCACTCAGCGGGAGGTGATCAAAGAGCCATCCAGTGAGTTCATGTCAGAAACAAAATAACCTGGAAACAACCCAGATGTCCCTCAACTGAGGAATGGATACAGAAATTATGGTATATTTATACTACTTGGCAATTAAAAACAAGAGAATTATGAAATTTGTAGGCATATAGTGGGAACTAGAGGTCATCCTGATTGAGCTATCCCAGAAGCACAAAGACACATGGTGTATATACTCATTTATAAGTGGATATTAGACTTATAAGATAATCATACTAAAATATGTACACCTAAAGAAGCTAAGCAAGAAGGAGGACCCTGGGTAAGATGCTCAATCTTCATTCAGAAAGGCAAAGGGATAGACATTGGAAGAAAGTGAAAGTAAGGAACAAGACAGGAGCATCTGAAAGACTCTATCCAGCAGGGTATCAAAGTGGATGCTGAGACTCATAGCCAATCTTAGGGCAGAGTGCAGGGAATCTTATGAAAGAAAGGACCACAAAGAGACCAACTGAACTAATAAATTTGGGCCTAGGGATCTTTTATGAGACTGATAGTCCTCATCAGCTGCTTACAGAGGTGGGTGCCATTATGGTTTCATTTTATTGTTGTGATGATAAAACTTTCTACCCAGAAGCAACTGGCAGAGAAAAGGATTAGACTTAACATTTCCAGGTCACAATCCATCAATGAGCGAGGTCATGACAGGACCACGGAGGAACAACCCTGCTTGCTGGCTTGCTCTCTAGCTTGCTTGCTCACAGGCTCACACTGAGCTAGCCTTCTTATACTGCCCAAAACTTCTGGAGTTGAAATTGTGCCACCTGAAATGGGCTGGGTTCTCCTTAATCAGTGAATAACCAAGACAATTTCCCACAGATATGTCCTAAGGTCAAACTAATCTAGACAATTCCTCAGTCGAAGCTTTCCTCTCAGATGAGCCTCCTAGGTCTCAAGGTGACAATTAAAATGGGTTTTAGAAAGTGCAAGCACATGGTGAAGGCACTGGCCAACATTAGTTTCATCCAAAACAGATCTATACAGCAAGACTATACGTTCCTTTAGTGAACTGTCTGAAGAACCACAGTGGGTCTTTGAGAATAAGTTTCTGAAGGAAACTTTGAGAAGAATATGGAGCCTGGCAATGGGGGCACACACCTTTGATCCCAGCACTTGGAAAACAGAGGCAGGTGGATGTCTGAGTTTGAGGTCAGCCTGGTCTATAGAGGCATTTCAGGACAGCCAGGGCTACACAGAGAAACCATGTCTTTAAAAAAAATTAAAAATAGAGAGATAGAGAGGGAGGGTGAGAGGGAGACAGATACATTATCATGTATATACTAGAGATCAAAGTGCACACATATGGTGGAACCCACAATTACAGTCTAGCCACAAAAAAGGTGGCAGATGACACTCCTTCTTGTGACACTGGCCAGGGCTGTAGTTTCCAGCCATGGGATCACAAAGGAAAGCCAATCATACAACATGGAATTTGGCCATGCTGAACTATCAAAGCTAGTCCATTTGGTGTGAAGATGGTCAGTTAGTAATTATTAGGTTACTGAAATTCAGAAATGGTGATTGTTAATTGATAAAGGAAGTCCTAGGCCCTAGTGGGCAGTGGTATTCCCGAGGCAGGGGATTTTGAGCAGTATAAGAGATAAGCACTTGGGGGCTTGCAGAGATGGCTCAGTGGTTAAGAGCACCAGCTGCTCTTCCAGAGGTCCTGAGTTCATTTCCCAGAACCCACAAAGGCAGCTTACAACTATCTACACTGGTATCTGAGGCTCTCTTCTGGGATGTGATAGAGCACTCAAATAATTATTTTTGTTTGTTTGCAAGAGTAAGTTCCAAACTACCTTACATACATACAGATAGGTGGATGGAACAATCTCTAAAGAGCAAGCACCAAACCACCTTACCTACATATACATACATCATGCTGGATGGAACAAACACAAAAGAGCAAGCTCCATCCCAACCCTACACACATACATATACATACATCTTTTCAGATGAAACAAACTCCAAAGACTGAGGTCCAAACCACCAGACATACATACACCTTGGTGGATGGAACAAGACCCAGAAGGCCAGTTAGGACGACACTTTTACTCTTTTTCCACAGCTTATCTATCTCAGCAAGATCTTTCAAGCTAAACACACAATGTGGTTACACTCAATTTTTCTTTGAGTGAGCACAATGAATATATGCAAAAAAGCCACATATTCCCCTATACCTTCACATGATCAAATGTTTTACTTATTATGGGTGAAAAACAAATATAAAAAACAAGTTATTCCCAAGACCCCATATACACTTGTAATTAACCAACTTGTGATAAATAAACAAGATGAGCCAGCAACTTAACTTCTCAGCCAGCATTTCTTTACTGGTAAGGTGAAATTTGGGGTAACCAAGAATCAATTACAAGAAAAACAATCTTATGAAAGTCTTTAAAGTATCACAAATCTAAACTTTTATATAAAAAAATAAGCCACCTCTACTTTAAATCTTGATGGGTGGGGTGTGCATCTGCTCATTAATAACTTTATTAAAATATATCAAGAAGCTGAGGGCAAAAAAAAGTATAAGGAAATCGATTGTTGTCTCAGTTACAGGCCCAGCTGGAGAGTGTCAGTCAGGAGGTGCTACCTTGGGATTTTATTTCTGCTCATCAACCTTAAAGAGTCCCTGGCTTTACTACTAAGAGGATATTTTCTTAATTTTACATGGTTTTCTAAGATTTTTTTACATTAGTCATTAGTAAAAACATCTTTCCTGACCTTGCAAAACAATCTACAGGTTGCTAAGGGGAAGAGAGGCTAGACCAGACTCTGGGCAGGAAAATTCAGAGTAGTGAGTGTGGTATGCCAGCCAAAAGAACCATATTATGCTTTGGAAGTACTGAGGGATTTCTTGGAGTAAATTGGCAGCTCGGTTTAATGTGATAATAAGGAACCTCTGCCATTTGTTTCAGATTTGAAACCTACATCTATGAAAATATCAACTTTAGAGATCAGCATGGTCTCCAATGGGTAATGATTATCAAATGAGCCTACAAGGAAGAAAGGTGGCAAAGAAGATTCTATAATTTCTTTACTTTCTTTAAATCTCCTTTCTTTTCTGTAAGGGAGAGCAGTTACACAGGCTGGCCTCAAATTTCTGCTCTTATTTCTTCTCCATAGGCCACTCTGTTCAACTAAGAAGATTCTGTAACCTGAGGCTTGCCTGCAACATTACTGTGAAATAAACATTAGGTGTAACTCATTTTACAGAGTCCCACCCCCAAAGCACTGGGTGATTGGGCATCTCACATCCAGAAACATCTGAAATAAGAAATGCTGTGACGTCTCAAACTTTTGATCCCAAGCATTTCAGATATAAGGTGTTTCTCCTCCAGCCTCAGGGCATGTTTCCCACCAACCCAGGAAAGCAGGAGGGGAAGATTAGGTGAAAAGCTTGGAAGGCCAGCAAGCATGACTGAGATCAGACATTCTAGGAACCACCACAGAGAGCAAGTTCTACTTTAATACAAGAAAACAAAGGCTATATGTTGCTGGAGCCTGCCAGCAGAGTTGAACAGTTCTTGAGTTGGGAGTGAGGATTAAAATAAATAAACTAACACACAACACATGGGACCTTTCCGAGAGGCTCTAGTGGAGAGTAGACTCAATCAGCAGCCTGGCTTTATTGCAGAGTGCTTTTAAGCCAGAGTAAAAACAGCTCAGAACAATGGGTTAAATTTACAAGAAGGTGAAACAAGAGGTGTTGAAAGACCCCCCGCCTCACCCTAAGTTAAACATAGCTAACACTATTTTGTGGGACACCACTGTTTTGAGAAACTCTGTAGGCTAGGTGGGGAACTGGAAAATTACTGAGAAACCCAGCTGTGTCATATCTGTGGTCAGGCTGCCCCAGTCGAGCTAAAAACAGCTTGTGTTAATCACCCTCATGGGATATCTGTGAGACTGTTCCAGGTGAGATAGGAGTCCTAAGGAAAACAACATGTGGCGGCCCAAGTTAAGGGGTCATCATGACCGTCTTGACCACCCAGTTCCTGGAATCCTGGTGTCCCTGCCAAACTCTGACTCAAATTGTGGTCTCATTTAAATGTACCAATCAGCTCCCTGTAACCATGCTTCTCGCTTCTGTACCCTCGCTTCTGCTCTAAAACCTTATAAAAAGCCCAGCTCTCCACCCAGGGGGCGCGCAAGTCCTCCGAGAGACTTGTCGCCTCGGGTACCCGTGTATCGAAATAAACCTCTTGTGGCTTGCATCCGAAGGCTGGTTTCGCTGTTCCTTGGGAAGCGGGGTCTCCCCGTCTAGAGAGACTCTACCGGGAGTCTTTCAGTGTGATCTTGACAAGCTATCTCACCTGCTGTCACAAACAAAAGGAGATGGACTTGGAAATTCTTCCTTGACTTCAGTGAAGGCCTGGTAAAAGCAGTCTTTCCGCTGAGATTTAAATATCAAAGCAGCTGCCAGAACAGTGGCTCCCAACAATATATCCCTTGGGACTGGGGTGCTCCAAGGATTGGTGTATATAATTGTTTAAAATTAGGCACATCTAGGATGCTTGCCCTGCATTAAACAGCACACTGCTATCATATGAACAAGAACACAGTACCAAATAATTATCCTATAGGTGAAGGGAGTGGAGAGTTAGCTAGGCTGTGTCCAAGGCCATCCATCAAATGTGGTTGGTGGCATCTGAGAGATCAGGAGGCTCTGGTGGGGAGAGGGAGTCCTGCACCTTAATGCATAGCTCTGAATGGCTATCCAGAAGGGGAGGGCTGCACCCTAAAAAGGAGGGTACTTCTATCCAGAGAAGAGACATTCTGACTGCAATTTGCATGTAATTAACAACTAAAAATGGAGATCTTTTGTTGGCAGATATTTTCACATTCACAAACTCAGGTCTTCAAGAGCAAAAAGTGCTCTCATCCAATTAATTAGCCACTGTTCTAGAGTACCATAGTTCAGTTCCTACTGTGCATATCAGTCAGGTTACAATCTCCTTTAACCTTAACTTCAAGGAGTCTGAAAGTCTCTTCTGGCCTCCAGGGATACCTGCACTTACTATGCATATACTTCCATACAGACCCTTACAAATATATTTAATTAAAAATAAAATAAACCTAAAACTATATCTTTAAAAATCAAGTTATACTTTGTATTTTACTAAAGGCAGATGAGCATGTAGCTTGGTAAAAAGCTGAAGATCTGTGTTCCTTGTTCTTCTCCGCTCTCAAATGTTGATATTACAGCCATGTGCAGCAAAATCTTTATCCACGTTTTCAAAAATAGCTTCATTAATGAAACTTAGCAATTATACAAAAATGTAATCTGTGTGTGAACAGGCACTCAGTATATATATGTGTTTGTGTGTATAAAATTCAAAATAAAATAATTAAAACACTAATAACAGTTGAATACAATTAACACTGTCATATTATTACCTAAAAATTATTCAGAATTAGCTGGATGGTGGGTGGCTTAGGCCTTTAATTCCAGCACTCGGAGGCAGAGGCAGAGAATTCCCTGTGAGTTTGGGGCTAGTCTGATCTACAGAGGGAGGTCCAGGATAAACATAGTTAAAAACAAACAATCTAAAAATCATAGTTTAGTTGACTAAAAGATTTGAGAGGGATATGTAGCACAAAAGACCATGTAGACTAATATTTTGAGTGTTTATTACTTAATTTCTTTTTAAATAGTTTCATGTTCTCATTAAGCATTGAGTGTCATTTTTTTTCATCTGGTGATATTTTTGGAACCAGCTCTCAGTTTCTGGACAAAGAACAGAGGGATCCTGAGACCATTGGTACCATTTCTCTGTAAAACAACTTAGTCTTTTCAAGGAAGAAAACTAGTTCAAGCTCAAGGCCTGTGTTCTAGGCCAGGCACATGGTCTCACTGTGGGAAATGGAAATGAGGTTTACAACAGGTGTTATTTAGCTTTTTTAAATGAGGTTTTCGATATTACACATAAGTGCCTGTGATTATGTGGAAGGGTTCCATCTCTTTGGATAAGCTGCTGTATTAAGATCAGTGGTGTGGG
>NW_026589818.1:0-2160 GCF_907164565.1 Psammomys obesus | reverse complement strand
TGATCATACTAGGAATATCTTGTGTTGTAATAGTTTTTAAGAAAAAATAAAATAAAAATTGATTACTTTCTTTTAAAAGTTCATTTTAATAGAATATATGTTGATATTCTATGGATAAAAGAAAAATAACTTTCACTGAAGTTTATTAGGAATAGGAGATCTCTTTTAAGATCTTGACTCAAGTTAGAAAATTTTTTTTTATTTAACAGGTTTCCATCATTCACACCTACTCTTTTGTTTGGAAGCTTTTGCATACTTTTGGAACGAACACATTAATCTTTGAAAGTTTCCTGTGTGTTATAACAAAATGACAAAATGTCATCTAATTTATTTCCTATCTGAAACCTGGAGTTAGGTATTTTCCTCAATGTTTCTGGATACTGTTGTAGAGGATAGAATTTAACTTTTATGTGGAATTTTTAGTTTTTATTCTAGATCATTTTGAGGGAAATGGTATTGTTCAATGGTAATTTAGCTTTGTTACAATATCAGGTAAACATGAACAAAGCTAGAACAATATAGAAATAGATTCTTCAGTTTGTGTGTAATTCAGGAAACAAACAAAAATCCTATTGAACTAACAGCATTAATTTAATATCACACATTACATTTTGGATGAAACTGAATTGTAGCTCATCCATGAATATGACTGCAGTGGCATATTGAATGTGGCTTGCTCTTATTGTGTGATATGAGATGACTCACACCACCCATCACTCTAACTACCAAGATATTATGTCATGCACAGCACACCAGGTAACACCGTATAATCTACAAATGAAATTTGACTCTTGTTCAGATCATCCCAGAACAATTAAAACAGTATTACCTGGTGTTAACATATTTGTAAATAGAAATAGAAATATGAATGTTGACAGTGCATGACAGTGTTTATTAGTAAAGTGTTTTTCTAGGTGACCCAGAATATGCTTATGTTCATTCATTTTGTATTATCCTGTGGGAGTTGCCTAGGTTACAGTAAAAGGAAGAAGCGAAATACAGTTCATACATGAGAGTCAGTTTAAAAAGAATATAGCTGATGACAAATTGTGACTGCAGAATCATTTAAGAAAACAGAGACAGAAATATTTGGTTTCTAAATGTACTATAGCAATTCACTATTAGTTGGCTGAGGTTACTGAAGAAATCAGTGGGAGTGAATTGTACAATTTACAAATCGAAGCACACTATAAATTATAGAGTTTATAGAACCCGATTATATTATTGGTCTTGGAGCTAGCATGAAACTCCAAAGGCTCTAAAATATCAACATATAAATAACATTTATCATTTTTGAAGGCATCACAAAAACCTCTGCTTCATGTTTTTTTTTCTTTCATATGGTAGTTACTTTCATCCTTTGAGTATCTTTTATATTTTGATTTGATTAGATTTATTTTTATTTTCATTAAATTGGTTTTTATGGAAGAGAAACAAGTCAGAAGAGCATTACAATTACAATGGTCTCACTTGTTCAGAGCTTGAAGTAATAAGTCTATATCTTTTTCTGGCTAGAAAATTTGGAATTTTATAACTAAACAGACACAAAAGGATTGTTTAGCACAGTATTGTAGTAATGCAAGTAAGAACGGATGTAAATTATAACTTTGATGAATTCTACACATGTTAATGGGGTGCAATTCTCAGGATACTTTGATTAGCTAAATGTTTAAGGAAAGAAGAACAAAGATGAATTTTGAATTAAAAACATATCAGAGTGGTGCCATTCACAAGGTAATTTACACACGTACACACACAAAACAAAACAAATCAAAAAACACACTTCCATTTAAAGTTTCTCCTAAGTATTGAGTTGGAATCGCCACAGGAAAAGACCATTAAACAGTATTTTGCAGAGTATTAAGTACAGAAATATGCCACCATACACACTCATAAAAAACACCTAACCATCATGTAGAAAAGAAAATAGAATTGTAAGGAAATGACAGCTAAAAGGACAAGTAAACCATGACCCATAAGCTGAATTTGGACAAGTGCCATTTTTCTTCTTTTTCTTATTTTTCCTTCCTTCCTCCTTTTTCTTTCTTTCTTCTTTCTTTCTTTCTTTCTTTCTGTCTTCCTTCCTTCCTTCCTTCCTTCCTTCCTTCCTTTCTTTCTTTCTTCCTTTTTTTCTCTCTCTTTCTCTCTCTTTTTATATTC
>NW_026589817.1:137884-210202 GCF_907164565.1 Psammomys obesus | reverse complement strand
TTGGAATGAACCATATGTGAGAACACAGGATCAGAATCATGGGAAATAAGTGCCAATCTAGATATTCCTTTTCACTGTGGTATTGTTCCCTTTTCCCACAGTGACTTTCTCTTCTTTGTGGGGAAGCATCAAGCATTGCATTAGAGATGCAGAGCTGGGGCGGAGTTAGGAGTTTACCTGTGGTTCAATGAGCAGAAAGGCATCTTTTCTCTATTCTGTTTGCTTGTTTTGCTGCTGTAGTTAGGTACCGTCATCTACTAACACAGTCCAGGCTGACCCTAGTTACTAAGCTCTGTGGGGATTTGAGACCCTCTCACTTCTACACCTAAGATGGTAGGAAGACAGGTGTGAACTGCCATGCCCAGCCAGAGGTCTGATCCCGTGCCATTATCAACTCTATTAGTATTACAGACTGACTCCCTGAAGGCAGGCACTATAAAAGGAAGCCAGTTTGATGAGCCTCAGATGAGGCACAGCAATGGTCCAGATAAACACTACCTCCCAGTGGTTGCTGAAATCACCCTTAAAATTTATCTAACAAAGAGAATTTGAGGCCAAGCTAGTCTACAAATTGAGTCCAGGACAGCCAAGGCTAAACAGAGAAACTCTGTCTCGAAACAAACAAACAAACGAGAAAGATCCCTTCTATGTGTCCTTGAGTATGTAAGTATGTGTGTATGTGAGTTATTAGATGTGAGATTATGGAGTGATCTCAGTGGTGGAGTATGGCCTTTTGGATAATCTCCTTGAATAAGGGTTTGACATTTTAAACTCTGAAAGGCACTGTAAGATGAGAACAGTCTATGCATGTGGTTATGGATATGTCTTTGCTTCCCTGTGAATTTAATGTTGCTGGTTGTTATTCATTTTTACTTTTTTTCTTAAATAAGTATTCTTCTGTGGCACATTAGAATGGGAAACAAAGGTGAACTTTAAATCTCTCGATAAGTCACATTATTGTTACCTTTTGCAAGGGGAAACAGATAGCCCTGAGCACCTGTTCTTGCTGTGTTCTTATGATGGGTCTTCTCATCCTCAACACTGGATTTTTCATCATGTTGAGTATTGTTCCACTTTATATATTCTGTTTGTTCTGTTCTTTGGAAACATATTTATAACACTTGAATTACATTTTTTTGCTGCCAGTTAACCATGAAACCATCTGTGACAAAAATCTTAGTTGATCTTTGACTTTAATTATGTGCTTCTTCTCTTTTTAATTTATGCTATTTACATGCTTGTTGAAACAGATCTTCAAGTCACAAGACAAATACCAAACTGCTATAGTTGAATCCTTCTGATGATTCTCACTAGAATGGCTTCACAGCTCAAGAGTGGTTTAAACTTGAGTCTCCAGCAACTGACTTGAACTAGGCAATGGCCAAGTTATTCTAGTCCAGGGTTCTGCTGTGCAGTCTCAAGAAGACATCTCTTATTCCCAAGTGTTCAGGTCAACTTTCTCCAAAATGACAGTGGCTGCTTGGCAAAGCAGGAGCTGCAAACACTCGGGATATTGAACTCTTGGTTGCAGACAGATAAGCAGAGCCATTAGTACATGATTTCCTACCTGGTCTTGGAGCAGATTCTTATCACTGGGCACTTCAAGGACAAGTTTGCTTTCACAGAGAAGTGGGAATCAAGTGGCAGAAACATGGATAGATTCCTGGAGGGTCTGACTGATGAGTACTTGAAGCCTCCTGTCATAGTGAGTTAAGAGATGGCTAACTGGACAGAGAGACATTTATTTTCATTTGGGAATAAGTTGGGAGGAAGTGTAGTTTCCATTATTATTGAGGTTGTACTCCCCCATTAAAAGCATCACAAGAGAGAGTACTCACTGCTCTAAATTAGCATGAATAAAGGGGAAAGGAGCCAATTGGTTGTTTCATGAATCTAAGTAAATTCAGCTTATTTACCTAGTGGCAGAGAGACTGGGGGTTGACATTTGGGTAAGACTTTAAGGGTGTTAGAGGAGATGCTTTGGGTCTGGGAGATGACTCACTAAGGTTGGTGCTACGGTGTAATTACGAAGATTGAGTAGGAACCTCAGCATACACTTAAAAGTACGGCATGGGTCAGGTATGATGCCACACGCCTTTGATCCCAGCACTCAGGGGGGCAGAAGCAGGCAGATGGCTAGGAGTTTGAGGCCAACCTGGTCTACAAATGAGTCCAGGAGAACTAAGGCTACACACAGAAACCCCTGTCTCAAAAAAGTGGAAAAACAAACAAACAAACAACAACAAAAGAAAAACCATGGAATGGAATCCCAGGAAAAAGCAGAAACTGGGGATTGAAGTGGCTATCTGGCTTTCCAGTTTGGTTACGACATGTCAGTAAGATTCCCTGCCTAGAACACTGAGGGGGCGTAATGGTAGAGTACGGCATTTGAAACTGAAATATGGCCCTCACGTGTACACAACAGTGAGACACCTTGATGCAATGCAATTTTCAAATCTGGAAAGACTTAATATAAATTTAATTACACAGGCTCATCTTTCGGGTTCTAGATTTCGATAATTCTGTGTCAGTGACATAATGGAGCAGGTGGTGAAAATTTTCAAACATCCCATACACACATTCCTAGATATAATTGTTCAAGTCACTTAAGAGTTTTATGGTTTTTGTTTTGGATGTTTGCTTGCTGGCTGTTTTATTTGTTTGTTTGGTAGGGTGTTTTTTTTTTTTAAATTTGAGACATTATTTCATTATATAGCCCTGGCTGGCTAGGACTCAGGGAAATTATACTTCCTCTGGTTCTCAAGAGCTGGACTAAAGGTGTGGACCACCACACCCTGCTATTTGTTTGAGTACTTTATAAACAAGTTCTCATTTCATAGTTTGTTTTATTCCACATTTTCACTTCTTTGGGCTTTGTTTCAAATTGAGAATTTCATGATTGGAGCTGAATTCCAAGTAAACTGCTGTCATAATATCCTATCATGTTCCTAAGAGCAGAAGCAGCGTGAATCTTGTGCAGACAATGTGAGTGCTGGACTTGAGTCAGATGTGAGTTCAGTGAGGGACTCAACAGTAAATAAACAACCACTCCACCCAATTAAAGCTATGACATTAATGACATCTTTGGTCAAAGGTAGTTGTCTAGGCTAGCACTCAGCGTGAGGTAACAGAATTATAAGTATAAGCCTATCCCACAGGAGAGTGCAGTGACAGTTGGAGAGGAAAATACCACTGACAGACTAATAGCTGGAAGTGGTGGATGGAAAAGCATCAGCTAACCTGAGAGTGAAAATTGCAGAGTCATGAATTTTCAAGACAGAAAGTAACAACTGACAATCTGAGGGCAGCTGTTACAGAACTGAAGAAGAGATCTTGAGGTTTCCAGAGAGAATATGACAATATTAGATCAGGGGATCAATGCTAAATGAGCTTTCTCTAGAATAGTAGCAACCACCAGAGGAAGAATGTACAGAGGCCAAGGGTTCTGGGCACAAATAACATCTATAGATCTTGAAAGTAAGTAGCTAAAGGAGTGAAAAGAAGGAACTACAAATTGATGAAGAACTGAGAAATACTAGCCACAGAGACATTCTTTTGTAAAACAGACAAACTTTGTTGGAGTAGACAAACAGCTCCCATCAAAGGAAATAAGAGGGGCAGCAGGAATGGTAGACCACCAGAGCATTCTGTGTCAGGCATTTTATGGCCTCCTTTGGGCAGTCCCTCTTTCTAGACTTCCACACTTTCGTCTTGGTCCTGCCCAGGCTTAGTCTCTTTCTCCCAAGACAACCATATGTTAAATTTGCGATATGTGGGCAGAGAGGGTCTGAGGAAGTCCCTGAAACTAAGTTTTTCCCCCTCAAAGGACAGTGTCACAACACTTGGCAATCACAGTGTGAATAGTGACTTTAGAATACAAAAGTTTTGAATCCCAGGATTGCATCATTAGACATGAAGGATTGACAGATGAGTTAACTCATAGTCCAGTGTAAGTGTGTAAGTGTTATGTCCAGTTCATGAGACCCTCAGAGACCACCAGGAGACAACTCTAATGCAAGAGCAAGAGAGTTTTATTGTGAGAGCAATCAAACTCAGGACCCAAGTCTCACTGATGCAGAATAGAGAAGTGGGACCCTGAGCCTGGGTGAACAAGGTTTTTAAAGGGAAAACCCACAAGCTGGTGGGGGATGTTCAATGTCTTGGCATTACAGGATTGGGTAAAAGTCATGGGAGTGAAGTGACCCTTTAGCTGAAGCTTAACTACAATTGCTGTTCTTCTAAACTACAACTGGAACATTGGGGAGAATTTTCCCACCCAATTCTGATTGGTTGTTGCCAGGGGAATTATCTGTATGTTCTACCAAGTGTTTATTCTGTGATATCTCCTGGAGGCTGTTGTTAGGAGAGTTAACTGTATTTTCTGCCAAGTGTGCATTCTGTGATTTTTCCTGGTACTTGAGTTCAGCTCCCAGTCACAGGTGTGCACAAGATGGCTTCTCATCTCAAAATGGAATCACCCAAGCTAACTTAAGCTCTTCATAAGAAGGTTGAGGACAGGTTTTCTGTCATCATTTCATTGACAAAATTCAGCTGTTTATAGGTCCACATCTCCATGCAGGGTTAGGGAGCTCTTTTTTCTGAGAACATGTCCTTAAAAGAAGCCATCAAGTTTTTGAAAAAACAGTCATCAGCAACAACTCCAACACCCTTGTAGATCCCTTAAATATGTTCTTAGCACCAGGTAAGAGATGTTAGACAGAAAAGGGGATCCCTTTTTGGGTACAGTTTTATAGACTGTCTTATTTCCAGAGGATATAAAAACAGTGAAGATGGCTACACTTCCTGGAATGCTACTGAAGTAAATAGTGATTTAATAGTCCTAGAAATGAGGTTAACTCCTTTCTCATTATCCAGAGAGAACAAAATCCTGAGCCAGAAAAGAAAGGGAAT
Organism: Psammomys obesus; assembly: GCF_907164565.1. NCBI lineage: Eukaryota > Metazoa > Chordata > Mammalia > Rodentia > Muridae > Psammomys > Psammomys obesus. The sequence continues at coordinate 205,291 of NW_026589817.1, read as the reverse complement.
TCTTAGGAAGTTCTTCAATAAGTCAAAAGAACAGTCAAGGAAAATCCAGGTCCCAGGAACTGAATCTGAAGGCAACTTTTCTGAAGATGTGCCTATGGATGAACCAGGGTCTACCAGGGTCTTCTCCAGGCCACAGAAGCCTACCTCTGAGCCTTCCAAAAATCATGTGGCGATCTCCACTTGTGAGGGTCACCAAGAGAGAGTTCACAAACTATACAAATTTGTATATTTTCATATTTGTATATTTTCATATTTGTATAGTTTGAGAGTCCCCAAACTATACAAATATGAGGAATGTCCCAGACTCACAAATTTGCTTGTGACTTCTCTGCCCACCACGAAATGTACAGGAGGGAGAGGCGGAGAGGTCATTTTTCCTGCCCTGAGTGTCATAAAGGCTTCTATTAAGTCTCAGATCACATGTTGCATATGTGAAAGGTCCTTCAGCCACAAGATCAATCTGAAGGCTCAGAAGAGGATTCACACAGGAGAGAAGCCTTATACCTGCTCCCTATATAACTAGATTCCACCAATCAGCCACCTATCACCATCACCTGAGGAATTACCACCAATCAGAATGAACAATGGACCTTCCTCTCCAGAGGCTAGCAGGGCTTCCACCTTATGTACAGATGAAGAATGCAGCTTCTCACTAACATTTAGCCAGTGAGGATGTTTAATTTAACATCTGGATTGTTCCTTCCATCTGTTGTCCCATCCCAGTACCATGAGAGGGTCAAGCATATCAGTACTCTGTCTGTTTCTATACTAAAGTTCTCCAAATACCTAAATATTGGAAGATCAGTAAATAAATGTTGATTCTTCTGTGTTTCTCCTGTATGTTACATTTCATGTGTGATTTTGTGTCTTAGTGTATTGGGTTGTTGGGCCTTAATTTCTAATCCTTTGAGACAGTGTTTCTTTTGTTCAACAATGTGTACCCCAGGTGAGGTGGCCCTGAAGTTCATACTGATCCCCATGTCTTCATCCCACACTCTTCTTAGGAAGCTGACATGACAGCTATCTCTGCTACTAGATCTGCCTTTCAATTACAATTTTATTTTATTTAAATATGTTTACTTTGTATCTGTGTTTTTGAGTTCACATGTGGGAAGGAGCTCTTGAATGTCAGAGGGGAGCTTCAGATCTTCTGAATATGGAATTACAGGCAGTTTTGGGCTGCCATGTAGGTACTGGGAACTGAACCTAGATCATCTGACCAAGTGATAAAGGCTTAAGTTTTTGTGTGTCTTTTAGATCTAAAATTAGGTCATTGGAATTTTAAGTCAAGTACTTTTTTTTTTTTTTTTTTTTTGGCTTTAAAAAAAATTTCAAGACAGAGTTTCTCTGTTTAGCCTTTGCTGTTCTGGACTCAATTTGTAGACTAGACTGGCCTTGAACTCACACAGATCCCCCTACTTCTGCCTCCCCAAGTTCTGGGATTACAGACATGTGCCACCATGCCTGGCTAAGTCAAGCACTGTTATCCACTGAAATATCTTTCCATCCGGTGTGTACTTAAAATTAAAGAAATTCAGCTCATGTGAGAGGACAGTGAATTCCAGGTTGGAAGAAACAAACACCCAAAGCTCAAGATGCTACAAAGAAGCTTCCCCTTCATAGTACACCTTTGAAGACTGTAATATTCAATACACATTTGAAGGTTGTTTTCTGTTTCTTTTCTCCCACCCCCTTATGTTTATTAAGTGACTCTAGGCTTCAGAACATAAATACAGAAGTAGATATTTATACTATTATTATGACACTTTAACTAATTAAATAATAATTTTATATAAAAAGCTTTTTATGACAATAACTGAGAAATAGACAGGTAAGTCTGTTCTTTGAAATTATTCAGGAGATTTCCGTCAAGTGTCCTTAAAGGATCATTTCTTTCAGGGACTAGCACAGTAAGTTTTTAGACACAGGCATCTTCCTTCTCCCTGAGCAGGTGGCACAGGAAAAGGAAATTTATGTGACTTCAGCACCTCACACTTGTCAGGATGCTGAATGTAATTGCAGATGAAACTCAAAAGAGGAAAGCTTTCTAGTGACTAGTTATAAACAATATTTATTTTTTTTAATTTTTTATTAATTACACTTTATTTATTTTGTATTCCCCCATAAGCCCCTCCGTCCTGCCCTCCCGATCCCACCCTCCCTCCCCTTTCTGCATGCATGCCACTCCCCAAGACCACTGATAGGGGAGGTTCTCCTCTTCTTTCTGATCTTAGTCTATCAGTTCTCATCAAAAGTGGCTGCATTGTCCTCTACTGTGGCCTGATAAGGCTGCTCCCCCCTCAGGGGGAAGCGATCAACAAGCTGGCCAATCAGATTATGTCAGAGGCAGTCCCTCTTCCCATTACTATGGAACCCACTTGGACACTGAACTGCCATGGGCTACACTTGTGCAGGGGTTCCAGGTCATCTCCACGAATAGTCCTTGGTTGGAGTATGAGTCTCTGGGAAGTTCCCTGCATTCAAATTATCCCGTTCCGTTGCTCTCCTTGTGGAGTTCCCGTCCCCTCCAGTTCTCACTTCTCCCACTTCCTACACAAAATTCCATTCACTCTGCCCATCAGTTGGGCATCAGGCTCAGCATCTGCATTGACAGTCCATACTGCAGAAGCTTTCAGAGGCCCTCTGTGGCAGGTCTCAAGGTTGTTTCCTGTTTTCTTCTGGCTTTCAGAGGCCCTCTGTAGCAGGTTCCAAGGTTGTTTCCTATTTTCTTTTTCTTCTGATGTCCATCCTCTTTGCCTTTCAGGATGGGGATTGAACATTTTAGTTAGGGTCCTCTCTTTTGCTTAGTTTGTTTAGATGTACAGATTTTAGTGGGTTTATTCTATATTGTATGTTTATATGAGTGAGTATATACCATGCGTGTCTTTTTGCTTCTGGGACAACTCACTCAGGATGATCCTTTCCAGGTCCCACCATTTACCTGCAAATTTCATGATTTCCTTATTTTTCATTGCTGAGTAATATTCCATTGTATAGATGTACCAAAGTTTCTGCATCCATTCTTCAGTTGAGGGGCATCTGGGCTGTTTCCAGCTTCTGGCTATTACAAATAAAGCTGTTACAAACATGGTTGAGCAAATGTCCTTTTTGTGTACTTGCGCCTCTTTTGGGTATATGCCTAGGAGTGGTATGGCTGGATCTTGAGGAAGCGCTATTCCTAGTTGTCTGAGAAAGCGCCAGATTGATTTCCAGAGTGGTTGTACCAGTTTACATTCCCACCAGCAGTGGAGAAGGGTGCCCCTTTCTCCACAACCTCTCCATCATGTGTTGTCACTTGAGTTTTTGATCTTGGCCATTCTGATGGGTGTAAGGTGAAATCTCAGGGTTGTTTTGATTTGCATTTCCCTAATGGCTAATGAGGTTGAGCATTTCTTTAAGTGCTTCTCTGCCATTCGATATTCCTCTACAGAGAATTCTCTCTTTAGCTCTGTTCCCCATTTTTTAAGTGGATTACTTGTTTATTGCTTTTCAGCTTGTTTAGTTCTTTATATATATTGGATATGAGTCCTCTGTCAGATAAAGGGTTGGTGATGATTCTTTCCCAATCTGTAGGCAGTCGCTTTGTTTTGATGACAGTGTCCTTTGCTTTACAGAAGCTTTTCAAATTCATGAGGTCCCATTTATTGATTGTTGCTCTTAGAGCCTGTGCTGTTGGTGTTCTGTTCAGGAAGTTGTCTCCTGTACCAATGAGTTCTAGGGTATTCCCCACTTTTTTTTTCTCGCCGATTTAATGTGTCTGGTTTTATGTTGAGGTCTTTGATCCACTTGGACTTCAGTTTTGTGCAGGGTGATAAGTATGGATCTATTTTCATTTTTCTACATGTAGACATCCAGTTGGACCAGCACCATTTGTTGAAGATGCTATCTTTTTTCCATTGTATGGTTTTGGCATCTTTGTCAAAAATCAGGTGTCTGTAAGTGTGTGGGTTTATTTCTGGGTCTTCTGTTCGATTCCATTGATCCACCATTCTGTTTCTATGCCAGTATCATGCAGTTTTTATAACTGTACAGCTTGAGATCAGGGATGGAGATACCTCCAGAAGATCTTTTATTGTAGAGGATTGTTTTAGCAATTCTTGGTTTCCTGTTATTCCATACGAAGATGAGAATTTTTCATTCCAGGTCTGTAAAGAATCGTGTTGGCAATTTGATGGGAATTGCTTTAAATCTGTAGATTGCTTTTGGTAAGATGGCCTTTTTTATTATGTTAATCCTGCCAAGCCATGAGCATGGGAGATTTTTCCATCTTCTCATATCTTCCTCTAATTCTTTCTTCAGAGACTTGAAATTTTTTTCATACAAGTCTTTGACTTGCTTGCTTAGGGTTACACCAAGGTACTTTATGTCATTTGTGGCTATTGTGAATGGTGTTGTTTCTCTAATTTCGTTCTCAGCCCTTTTGTCTTTTGTATACAGGAGTGCTACTGATTTTTTTGAGTTAATTTTGTATCCGGCCACGTTGCTGGAGGTGTTTATCAGCTGGAGGAGTTCCCTGGTAGAGTTTTGGGGGACACTCATATATACTATCATATCATCTGCAAATAGTGATAATTTGACTTCTTCCTTTCCCATCTGTATCCCCTTGATCTCCTTCAACTGTCTTATTGCCCTAGCAAGGACTTCCAGCACTATGTTGAAGAGATATGGAGAGAGTGGGCAGCCTTGTCTTGTCCCTGATTTCAGTGGGATTGCTTTAAGTTTCTCTCCGTTCTGTTTGATGTTGGCTATAGGCTTGCTGTATATCGCCTTTACTATGTTTAGATATTACCTTGTATCCCTGATCTCTCCAGTACTTTAAACATGAATAGATGGTGGATTTTGTCAAATGCTTTTTCAGCATCTAGGGAGATTATCATGTGGTTTTTTCTTTCAGTTTGTTAATATGGTGGATCACATTGATGGATTTCCGTATATTGAACCACCCCTGCATACCTAGGATGAAGCCTACTCGGTGATAGTGGATAATATCTTTGATGTGTTCTTGGATTCGGTTTGCAAGTATTTTGTTAAGTATTTTTGCATCAATGTTCATAAGGGAGATTGGCCTGAAATTCTCTTTCTTTGTTGAGTCTTTGTGAGGTTTAGGTACCAAGGTGATTGTGGCTTCATAGAATGAGTTTGGTAATGTTCCTTCTGTTTCTATTTTGTGGAATAGTTTGAAGAGAATTGGAGTTAGCTCTTCTTTGAAGGTCTGGTAGAATTCTGCGCTGAGGCCATCTGGTCCTGGGCTTTTTTTGGATGGAGACTTTTGATGACTGCTTCTATTTCTTTGGGGGATATAGGACTATTTAATTGATTTACCTGGTCCTGATTCAGCATTGTTAAGTCAAATCGATCAAGAAAATTGTCCATTTCATTTAGGTTTTCAAATTTTGTTGAGTTTGGACTTTTGAAGTAAGTCCTAATAATTGTTTGGATTTCCTCAGTGTCTGTAGTTATGTCCCCCTTTTCATTTCTGATTTTGTTGATTTGGGTGGTGTCTCTCTGCCTTTTAGTTAGCTTGGCTAAGGGTTTGTCAATCTTGTTGATTTTCTCAAAGAACCAGCTCTTGGTTTCATTGATTCTTTGAATTGTTTTATTTGTTTCTAATTGATTGATTTCAGCCCTGAGTTTGATTATTTCCAGCCGTCTACTCCTTTTTGGTGTGTCTGCTTCTTCTTTTTCTAGGGTTTTTAAGTGGGCCATTAAGTTGCTTGAATGATCTGTCTCGAATTTCTTCTTGCAGGCACTTAGTGCTATGAACTTTCCTCTTAGCACTGCTTTCATTGTTTCCCACAAGTTTGGGTATGTTGTGTCTTCATTTTCATTGAGTTCTAGGAAGACTTTAATTTCTTTATTTTTTCCCTGACCCAGCTGTCATTTAGTAACTAAGTTGTTTAGTTTTCATGTGTATGTAGGCTTTTTGCTATTTCTGTTGTTGTTAAAGTCCAGATTTATTCCATGGTGATCAGACAGGATACAAGGGATTATTTCAGTCTTCTTGTATCTGTTGAGGCTTGCTTTGTGACCAACTATATGGTCTATTTTGGAGAAGGTTCCATGAGGTGCTGAGAAGAAGGTAAATTCTTTTGTGTTTGGGTGTAAAGTTCTGTAAATGTCTGTGAGGTCCATTTGATTCATGACCTCTGTCAGAGATATTGTTTCTTTGTTTAATTTCTGTTTTGTTGACCTGTCCTTTGTTGAGAGTGGGGTGTTGAAGTCTCCCACTATTAATGTGTGGGGATCTATATGTGGTTTAAATTTTATCAATGTTTCTTTTACAAATGTGGGTGCTCTTGTATTTGGAGCATAGATGTTCAGGATTGTGATGTCTTCCTGGTGGAATTTTCCCTTGATGAGTATGAAGTGTCCTTCCTCATCTCTTGTTATTAATTTTGGTTGAAAGTCTCTTTTATCAGATATTAGAATGGCTACTCCTGCTTGTTTCTTGGGTCCATTTGCTTGGAAAGTCGTCTTCCAACCTTTTACCCTCAGGTAATGTCTATCTTTGTGCCTTAGGTGTGTTTCTTGTATGCAACAGATTGCTGGGTTTTGTTTATGTATCCATTCTGTTAATCTGTGTCTTTTTACTGGAGAGTTGAGTCCATTGATGTTGAGAGAGATTAATGACCAGTGGCTGTTAGATTCTTTGATTTTGATGTTGGCTGTGTTCATAAGGTTGTGTGCTTGGTTACTTTTTGATTTACTATAGTAAGGTTAATTATTTCCTGTGTTTTCTTGACAGAAGCTAATTTTCTTGGGTTGTATTTTCCCTTCCAGTGTCTTCTGTAATGCTGGATTTGTGTGTAGGTATTGTTGAAATTTGTTTTTCTCATTGAATATCTTGTTTTCTCTGTCTATGAGGACTGAGAGTTTTGCAGGGTATAGTAGCCTGGGTTGACATCTGTGTTCTCTTAGGGTCTGCCTGATATCTGTCCAGGCCCTTCTGGCTTTCATAGTTTCTGTTGAAAAGTCAGGTGTGATTCTAATGGGTTTGCCATTATATGTTACTTGGCCTTTTTCCCTTGCAGCTTTTAGTATTTTTTCTTTGTTCTGTATACTTACTGTTTTGATTATTATGTGGCGGGAGGATTTTCTTTTCTGGTCAAATTTGTTGGGTGTTCTGTAGGCCTCATGTATGCTTATTGGCTTCTCCTTTAATTTGGGGAAATTTTCTTCAATGATTTTGTTGAAAATATTTTCTGGGCCTTGGAAAAGGGAGTCTTCTTTTTCCTCTATTCCTATTCTTAGATTTTGTCTTTTCATATTGTCTTGGATTTCTTGGACGGTCTGTGTCAGGAATTTTTTGGATTTAACATTTTCTTTGACAGATACATCTATTTCTTCCATTGTATCTTCTACACCTGAGATTCTTTCTTCCATTTCTTGTATTCTGTTGGTTATGCTTACCTCTGTAGTTCCTGTTTTCTTCCCTAAATTCTTCCTCTCCATTATTTCCTCCATTTGTGTTTTCTTTAATTTTTCTAGTTTCCTCTTTTTATTTTAGTTCCTTCAACTCTGTCTCTTTCATTTCTTTCAGTAATTTAATTATTTCTTCTCTGAAGGCCACAAGCTGTTTGGCTGCATCTTCCTGTATTTCTTCACGGATGGCCCTAATCTGCTTGTCTTTATCTTCCTCCATTTCTTTACGGATAGCCATGATCTGTTTGGTTTTATCTTCCTCTAATTCTTTACGTATTTTATTTGTTTCCTCTATTATCCTCTTCATCAACATAGATGTAAGGTCATCTTCTTGATTTTCTATTATGCTACATTGTTCAGCGCTGTTCGCCCCTAGATGGCTGGGTTCTGGAGATGCCATATTGCTCTGTCTTTTGTTGGTTGAGCCTTTACGCTGACCTCTACCCATTGGGCTGATTTAGGTGTTGCCTGTTAGTTTCTGTGCTTCCTGGAGTCCTGAGGTAGGGAGTATCCCCTTGGCCGGAAGATAATTTTTCCTGAAGGAACCCTTCTCTTCTTTTTGGTTATGGTCACTGTATGGCCAGTGTTTCTCCGGAGTTGCCACTGCTCACCTCAGGTTTATAGCCCTGAGTGGTAGCTGTGGTCTATGTTAGGCAGGGGGGGATCTCCTCTTACCCATAGAAGTTCTCAAGACAGCTGCCCCACTGCTGGGTTTCTTGTTATAAATTTAGTGTGCTGCTGCTCACTAAATTTCCATGTACAGTTCTCTTGAAGAAACTGCTGATTCCCTAGCTGTGGGGTTTTCTCCCAACAGGGAAACTCAGTCTGTTATCCTGGGGTGCACAGTTCTGTCCGGGAAATTGGGAGGTGCACTCAGCAAGTCTCTGGGCCAGAGGCTGATTGCTCCACTCTAGACCTGGAGAATGTGCACCTAGGTTTAGTTGGCGCCTGGGGACACTGCTCTGGTCTGGAGGCTGGGTGCCTCACTCTGGACCAGAAGCTGTGTGTCCCTGTCTGGGATGGCGGCTGCAGGTACTGTTCTGGTCCAGACGCTGTGGGTGCAGCCCTCTTGAAGGACCAGGGATTCCCACAGTTTTGACAGTCTAGCTAGGGATAACTGGTTGATCCTTGGCACAGTATCTGAGGGCTGCTGTAATGGCTCTCTGGCTTTTGTAGGTCTGAGGATGCAGCTGTGTGTCCCAGTGCCCTAGGGAGACTCAATAATGGTGGCTGAGCACAGCGCTCCTGCCTGCACTAGAGTCTGCGTGAGTCCAGGAAGTGTTTTGGTGCTGGGTGTCCTAAGCGTTAGAGCTGCTGACCCCCTCCGCTGGGGTTTTCCTCCTGCAGAGACACCAGGTGCCCTGGTGCCCTGGTGCCCACAGTTCTATCTGAGGCGGCGAATCACGAGCACAGGCAGGCGCCTGTGTCCCAGCTCTGGGTCCGGGCTGGCTCTTGGGGCACCTACGGAACCCGAGCCTTTTCCAGGGGATGTCTGGGTAATCTGAGGTCGGTCCCAATTGTTTCCTGCTCCGTGGGGTTATCTCTCGACTGGGAAATCCAGTCTATGATGTTGTGGGCCCACAGTTCAGTCTGGGACCGTGACCAGATCATGCTGGCGTGTAGTTCTGGGCTGGCGACCAAGCACCTGGCAGAACCGGGATCTCTTCCGCGGTTTAGCCGGGTGAGTTAAAGCTGATTGAATCCCCTGCCGTGGGGTATCCTCTCACCTGTGAAACACAATCCCTTGTGTTTTATGGCCACGAGTTCTGATTGCTGGTCACTGTGCCAATCCTGCTGTGCTGCTCCTCAGAATGAGAGTCCTCCCGGCGCTGCCATCTTGCCCCACCTCAGCACTATGCACTTTTAACCACTGACTCATCTCTTTATCCTAAAAAAAATGATTAAATCTAAATTTGGAAAAACCTAGAATATAAAATAAATTGAAATGAATTCACAACTTGGATAAATTTCCTATAAATTATTCAGAAATGTCTGAAACATGAAAATAAAGAGGCTCAAAATCACCAATAACTAAAGGAATACAATGAGTTGATGCAAATCAAAGTTGAAATGAACCATCTTCACATACTGCACAAACAGGTATTAATCAAAGAAAATTAACCTAAATAAAAGCAGGAGTCAAAGCTGCTGAAAATATAAAGGAAATGAATCTTAGTGATGACTCTATAGGAAAGTAAAATGTTGTTGAAGTTGTACAAATTAGATTTTTTTTTGTCTGAAAAATACCTGCCAAGTTTCAATTGTGCTTTTACTGAATCTCGCACATGTTGGATCATTATCTGTTATTAATCATAATAGCAAATGCTGTACATTGATCTGGGATATGAGAGGACAAAGCTACACAGGGAATGACCAGTGTTGAGTAATAATAATTGAGGATTCAGGCATTACATACCAATGCCTTGCTGAGTTTCTGCAGTTCTCAGGAAGATTCTCAGGAAAACACAGTCACTTCCTTCTTCAGTAGTTGGTGTAACTCAGGGATTAGACCTTCAGATCTTGAACAGCTTTGGGAAGAATGGATATCCACCTGTAGAATGAGATTATATCTGTATCTCCTCACTGTGCACAAAAATTAGTGTTAAATTGCTCTAAAGCTGAAATTATAAAGCTATTAGAGGAAAATGTTAGAAATACAAGATATAGATAGAGGCAACAATACTAAAAGCAGAGGAAGTTCACCAAGAATTAATGGATGGAATTAGGTGAAATTCAAAGCTTTTTGCATATTAACAGAAAGTACCAGGCAAGTAGAGATACAACCTACAAAGCAGGAGGAAAAAAAATCACTAAATTCTATATTTCAATCATGAGCTTAAAGCCTAAAATGTATAAAGGGAAATAAAAATTAAACAGTTTCTTCACAAACATTTCAGTCAGCTCACAGGTTAATGAATCAGGCAAGGATTAATTAAGAGTCAAGGCACAAATGGACAGTAAATGTTTTTTTAAGGTATTGAAGATATTTACCTATCCAGGAAAAGCAAATTTTAAATAATTTGATACTGCATTTTACCCATTAGAATGATTAACATCAAGAGAATAGACCATGAGCAATGTTGACAATGATGTGGGGGAAAAAAATGAAATCTCATTCTATAATGGTAGAAGGATGAATTGCTGTATTTATTAAAGAAATAAATAGAAACATTTCTGAATAAAACAAAAAATAAGAATGCAATATTACACAGCTATTTAATTTCTGGGCATATACTCAAAAGACTGTATCTCCAACCACAGAGATACTGTGTATATATGTAACTGCTTCAAAATTCATAATAATACTTTATTTTATTTGTGACTATTGTGAAGAGTGTAGCTTCTCTAGTTTCTTTTTCAGCCATTTTGTCTTTTGTATACAGGAAGCCTGCTGATTTTTTTCAGTTAATTTTGTATCCAGGCACTTTGCTGAAGGCATTTATCAGCTGAAGGAATTCTCTGGTTGAATTTTTGGGGTTACTCATGTATACCATCATATCATCTGTAAATAGTGATACTTTGGCTTCTTCCTTTTTTATTTGTATCCCCTGGATGTCCTTTAGTTGTCTTATTGCTCTAGCTAGGAATTCAAGAACTATGTTGAAGAGATACAGAGAGAGTGGGCAGCCTTGCCTTGTTCCTAATTTCAGTAGGATTGCTTTAAGTTTCTCTCTGTTTAGTTTGATGTTGGCTATAGGCTTGCTGTATAGTGTCATTACTATGTTTAGTTATATGCCTTGTATCCCTGATCTCTCCAAGACTTTAAACATGAATGAGTTCTGGATTGTGTCAAATGCTTTTTTAATATCTAAGTCGATGATCACGTGGTTTTTCTCCTTCAGTTTGTTTATATGGTGGACCATATTGATGGATTTCTATATATTGGTTCAATATACCCCTGCACACCTGGGATGAAGCCTACTCAATAGCCACGAATAATATAAAGTACCTTGGAGTGACTCTAACCAAAAACAGGTGTGAAAGATCTGTTTGAAAAAAACTTCAAGTCTCTGAAGAAAGAAATTGAAGAAGATATCAGAAGATGGAAATATCTCCCATGTTCATGGAACAGTAGTGAAAATGGCCATCCTGACAAAAGCAATCTACAGATTCAATGCAATTCCCATCAAAATACCAACACAATTCTTTACAGAACTTGAAAGAGCAATTCTCAATTTCATATGGAAAAACAAAAACCCAGAATTGTTAAAACAATCCTGTAAAACAACAGATCGTCTGGAGGTACCTCCATCTCTGATCTCAAGCTCTGTACTACAGAGCAATAGTAATAAAAGTTGTATGGTAATAGCATATAAACAAAATGGTGGATCAATGGAATCAAATAGAAGACCTAGAAATAAACCCACACACCTACAGATGCTTGATTTTTGACAAAGGAGCTAAAACCATACAATGGAAAAAAAGACAGCATCTTCAACAAATGGTGCTAGTTTAACTGGATGTCTACATGTAGAAAAATGCAAATATCCATATTTATCACCCTGCACAAAACTAAAGTCCAAGTGGATCAAAGAACTCAACATAAACCAGACACACTAAATCTGTTAGAAGGAACCCTTAAACAGATATAGCCCATGGCAGCTTGGTCTCTAAGTGGGTTCCCAGTAATGGGAACATGGACTGTCTCTGACATGAACTCAGTGCCTTTGATCAAATGCTCTTTGATCATCCCCCCCTGAGGGGGAGCAGCCTTACCAGGCCACAGAGGAAGACAATGCAGCCAGTTGCTGATGAGACCTGATAGACTAGGGTCAGAGGGAAGGTGAGGAGGACCTCCCTATCAGTGGATTGGGGAGGAGCATGGGAAGAGATAAGGGAGGGAGAGTGGGATTGGGAAGGGACGAGGGAGGGGGCTACAGCTGGGATACAAAGTGAATAAACTGTAATTAATAAAAAATAAATAAAATTAAAAAATCAGGGAAGAGCCTTAAACTCATTGGCATAGGAGTCAACTCTCTGAACAGAACACCAACAGCACAAGCTCTAAGAGCAACAATCAATAAATGGGACCTCATGAAACTGAAAAGCTTGTCCTCTGAGAGGCTCTACTAGTAGCACCTCAAAACAGATGCTGAGACTCACAGCCAAACATTGGGTGAAGTGTAGGGAGTCTTTTGGAAAAGCGGGAGGAAAGAGAAGAAGACCTGGAGATGACAGGACATCCACAAGGAGACCAATAGAGCCAACTAACCAGGGCCCACAGAAGCTTGCTGAGACTGAAGCATCAACCAAGGACCATGCACAAACTGGACCTACGCCCTCTACAAAGATGTAGCAGATGGGCAGCTTAGGCCTCAAGTGGGTCCTCCAGTAAGGAAAGTGGGGACTGCATAGGGCAGGTACTTACTAGCCAGCTTTTTGATCACCTCTCCCTGGTGGAAGTGCCAGGCCAGGCCACAGGGGAAGAGAACATGCTCAGTCTTGATGCAACATGATGAGCTGGGCTGGATGGGAAAGGAGCTCCACTTTCTGAGGAAAAGTGGAGAGGGAGAGGGTGAGACTGCGAGGGGAAGAGGGAAGGCTACAACTTAGATATAAAGTTAATATAAATAAACAAATAGAAAAATGTCTTGAGGAATCAAGGGGAGAAGAATAGGACAAATGCGCCATAAACCTGAAAAGGGTTATAAGGTTATGTAGAGGAGTGAGGTGGTGTCACAGGAATGGAGAAGGGAATATGAGGAGAATGAAAAAAATTTTGAAAAAGGTCACAATGAAATCTAGTACTATGTATGTTAGTTATAATTTTAAAAAAACAAGCCAAATTCAAAGACAGATTATAGTTTCATAGCAAATTTTGTTATTTAGTAATGACACTTCTTATATTCAATACAATGTTAACAAATTGTACCCAATACTTACAATTGTTATGGTCATTCTTGTCTTATTTCTTTCCTATAGGAATTTTACTATATTGGTGCCACACCCACTCCAGTGTCGCCAGAGTAGCATGTCAATAAATTGTGCTACAGGGCGGGAGACACGCTTTCTTCGGAAATTCGTCCCCTGGAGGTCCCTGGCAGACTCATCCCGCCTGGCAAAGAGACGTATTCTGAGATTTCTGTGCTTTTCGGGTGCGGTCTTGGGAATGGAATTTTGAATTCTTTGATCTTTCTCTGTGACTCCTGAAACAGCACTAATTTTATAAAGAAATTTATTATTAGTAGATTATTAGAAGCTTTAATAAAAATAATATGTAAAAGGAATACGTTTAAGAAAAGTAATGAGTTAGATTTAGTATTAATAGGCATTAAGAATAGTGAAAAAATAATGGGCTCCGTCTTAAAAAAAAGTAGCATAAGAAGTACAGCTGGCGGGAATTTCCCCTCCCCTCAGCGCCTTGTTTCTAGGGAAGATTATAACTCTTTAGCAGGGGAGGGCCAAGATGGCGGCGCCGGGAGAACACCGTGTCTGAGAAGCGGGACAACACACTCTGTGCAGCGACCAGGAAACTGAACTCTGGGCCCCAAAACAACAGCGATCGATCCTGTTTCCCAGGTGAGGGGAGGCTCCCTCGGCGTGGGAAGCGGCCGGGTCCACTCTCGGCTGCCCAGCCAGAACCCGGAAGAGAACCCGGCTAACGCGGGCTTTGTGTCTCCGGCCGGGAGCCGCAGGCCTGTGTGTCCCGATCACTTTCCCAGGCTGATCGGTGGGCACAAGGGTGCCTGAGACTGAGAGTCCCAGTCACAAAAAATCCCCACGGGGAAGGAAAGTTGCAAGACTGCTCACGGGTCACCCAGTCTTTCCCTGGAAGGTCTCTCCGACCAAGGGTACCTGCCGCCATCACAACTGAGCTCCCACCACGCACGGAGAGCAGCTGTGCGCCCAGCTCAAAATCCCTACTCCCTCTTCGGAGGAGGCAAAAGGCGGCCAGCAGAATCTGCCACAGACCACATTGTCTGTACCCCAACCCGAGATCGGGGCTGAGAAAACCCAATCCTTTCGGGCACTCCCCCAAACGCTGCCATAACCCTGCTGCGGCGGAGCAGAAGGTGCACAGCGGCTTCACAGTGCCGGAACTCCAGTGCTGCCTGCTGCTCCGAGCAAACAAACTACAGCTCGGGATCTAGGACTGTGGTCATTCTACACGTCCTGAGATTCTCCTGGGTCCAGCGCAATAAGCTCTAGCAGCAAGTTCTATCACCGGTGCCCCCCCCAGCCCTGGCAGAGAAACACCGGCTCAGGATCCGACTGAGAAGCCCCAACCCCTGCTGGCACTCCCCTGAGAGCACCTCCATAAGCTTGCCCTAGCAGAGGGAAAGGTCAGAGGGGAAGGACAGAGAGGCAGCCTGCCAAGGACACAGCACCCTCTCTCCAGCTCACCCAGCGGCCCCTAGCAGAGGAACCCAAGCTCTGGATCTGAGGACACTGGTACTCTCTCGGGATCAGTAAACATAGATCCTACCCCCAGGCTGCTTCTGGCAGAGAGATCTGGGCCCAAGATCTGGGATAGCATTGTAGTGGCATAGAAACAGACACATTGGCACAGGAGATAACTTCCCAAACAGAACATTAAAAGGCTTTAAGATCAACAATTAATAGATGAAACCTCATGAAACCGAAAAGCTTCTGTGAAGCAAAGGACACGTAATGCCAGGATCACGGGACCCTCAGAGACCACCAAGAGATGACTTGATGCAGGAGCGAGAAGAGCTTTATTACGAGAGCGATCGAACTCGGGACCCAAGTCTCACTGACGCAGCAGTAGAGAAGTGAGACCTCAAGCTCTGAGTGAGCAGGGTTTTTAAATGGAAAGTCTGTGAGCAGGGGGTTTCCATGACAGCAAGTAGTGGGGGCACATGCCTTGACCTTACAGTATTAGGTAAAAGTTAGAGGGGCAAGGTGACCTCCTCTGAGGCACATAATCACAATTGCCTAAGGTGTATAATCACAATGGTTATTCTTCTAAACTATATCTGAAACATTGGGAAGAATTTTCCCAACCGATTCTCATTGATTATTGCCAGGGAGATTGTCTCTATTTTCTATAAAGTATTTATTCTGTGATATTTCCTGGAGGCTGTTGCTAGGAGAGTTAACTTTGTTGTCTGCCAAGTGCACATCCTGTGATATTTCCTGGTACCTGAGTTCAGCTCCCAGTCAAGACGGCTCTTTATTTCAAAATGGAGTCACCCAGGCTAACTTAAACTCTTCAGACACTGTTAACAGAACAAATGACTGCCTGCAGACTGGGAAACGATCTTCACCAACTTTACATCAGACAAAAATAATATACAAAGAATTCAAGAAATTAAACTCCAACAAATCAAATAATCTAGTTAAAACTGGAGTAAAGAACTAAACAAAAATTTCAACAGAGCAATATTCAAATGATTTATTTCAACTGTTCTGCAGAAAGAAAGAAGGAATGGAGAGAAGAAAAAGGGAAGGAGGGAAGAGAGGAAGGAAGGAAAAAAGGAAAGAAGGAAGGGAAAAGAACTCAAGATAGGATCGGGGAAAGAAACTCTGGTATTGGTTTAGGAAGTTGAAAGTTAATTGAGTTTTTGGAAAAAAATTGATATTTTGGATAAAGTTGGTATTTTCAACTCAGGACAGAATAGCTAATCCCCCCTAAGCTGTGTGAATATGTTCCTCTCATAAGCTGCTACTGAGACTCTCTCATTGCTGATATCACATTTTTTTTCTTTCTCTTCCTCACTTGGCCTCTGTCTATGTCTCGCCTCGGAGTCTTTGTCTCCCTCATTCTTTTGCTATCTGTTTCTTCATGTCTTTCTAGATTTTAGTTTTTTAAACAAAAATGTATTTGAATTCTTTATGTTTGTGTACTGATGACACTGGAGATCACACCTAGTGCCTTGAAACAACTGGAGAAGCCTTGAGCTACATCCCCATAGCATGCTAGATATGTTGAAGTGCTTGTTCTTTTCATTCTTCTTGCTCACCAATTCACATACTTCTGGAACATACTATCTTCTAATTTTTGTCTAAGAGCTAGATTAAAATCATGGATTAAAGAGAATACTGATACTAGTAAGTTATATTGTTTAACCAATAATAGAATTATAGGGTGGTTTTTTATTAGGAAAATTAATTTTATGTGTCAAGATTAGTAGGTAATGAATGAATTATGATAAAGAGTAATTGCACTTTAGGAATAAGTTTTGTTGGTTGGTACTTCATGCATTCTGAAATACAATGAATGTGTATCTGATGATTACTGTGTGTCACTACATATACTGCAAAATTGTTTGTTATATGGTTCCAGCTCTCATGTCAGCAAGAACATACACACACGGTGCTCTTGTCATGGGAAGCCTGTCTACTTAGGCCTGTCCACTTCTGGACAATAGACACAGGTATGTTTGGCTTTCTCTATTCCTATTGTCATGGCCAGTGTCTAGAGTTTCAGAACTATCATAAATCTGCCTGTGCAGGGATTTCTGTTAATAAGTGAAACCTAAACCAAAAAAGTAAAACCCAAATTCTACCATATTATACATCTATCTTTACACCAGTACATCTATATCTATACATCTATACACCTATACACCTAATAGACTTTTAACTTTTCCTTATAGTCAAACATGCAAACTCGTTATAATGACCCTAATTTTAGTATCATTAACCTAGGTGCCCATGGCACTTTTGACTTTAGTTGCTCATCTTTCGTGTATCAGACTCTATGTTCGACCCCAATCTTTCCAGTATGCCACGGACTGGCCCAGTCGGGCTCCCGGTGTCCACGGGAGAACAAGGCTTTGGACAGGAAGACACGGTTTCGGCAATGAATTGACAGACAGAGACCAGTGAGGCTTTGGAATCTGCTGCACTTTACTGAAATCAAGTTAGTATTTTTATAATGATTTCACAAAAGGTACCTTAAAGTTGGCATACTTCCCAGAACATTCAGACTTTTACCAAGAATACAAAGTTTACATTTTAACTCAAAAATGTAGTCAAACATAAAGCAGTGCCTACAAGAAATCTTGGCCTAAAAACTTTTTGATCAGAGCAAACAAAGAAAAAGAAACCTCAAATGTAGTTTCATTATAGCTGACCAGTGAAGAGGAAAGTCAGGAGCTAAGTCAGATACCTGCCAAAATCTTTCTCTATATCAAAATCTAATTACACCTTTGTTAACCATCCTCCCATATGTCCTGCTAAAGATTTATTTATTTATTTATTTATTTATTTATTTGAATTTTATTTTTTTCTTATCAGTTACATTTTATTAACTCTGTATCCCAGCTGTGTCCCGATCCCTCATTCCCTCCCATTCCCTCCCTCACTCCCTCATCTCCACCTTGCCCCTTTCCAAGTCCACTGATGGGATTCCTCCCCATTCATCTGATCCTGTTTTATCAGGTATCTTCAGGACTGGCTGCAAAGCTCTCCTCTGTGGCCTAACAGGACTGCTCCTCCCTTGGGGGGTGGGGAGGCCAAAGAGCCAGTCATTGAGTTCCTGTTAGAAATAGTCCTTGTTCCCCTCACTATGGGATACCAATTGGTTACTGAGCTACCACAGGCTATATCTGAGCAGAGGTTCTAGGTTATATCCATACATGGTCCTTGGTTGAATGTCAGCCTCAGAAAAGACCCTGTGCCCAGATATATTTGGTCCTTGTGGAGCTCCTATCCTTTCCCCATCAGACTAACTCCCCTTCTTTCTTATGATTCCCTGTACTCTGCCAAAGGTTTGGTCATGAGTCTTTGCTTTGAAAACACTGCTAGTTAGAGTCTTTCAAATGCGCTCAGTAGACTCCTGTCAATGTTCAATGTGCATCCAATCTGTCTTTCTAAACAAGGATTGATCATCTTACCCCATGTTCGCTCTCTTGATTATCCTTTTTAGGTGTACAAATTTCATTATGTTTATCATATCTTATAGGTCTATATAAGTGAGTATATACCGTTTTTGTCTTTCTCCTTCTGGAATATTTCACTCAGGATGATCTTTTCTAGATCCCACCATTTACCTGCAAATTTCATGATTTCCTCCTTTTTGATTGCTGAGTAGTATTCCATTGTGTAAAAATACCACAATTTCTGTACCCATTCCTCCATTGATGTTTCCAGGTTCTGGCTATTACAAATAAAGCTGCTATAAACATGGTTGAGCAAATATCCCTTTTGTGTACTTGAGCAAACTTTGGGTATATACCTAGCAGTGGTATAACTGGGTCTTGAGGAAGCACTATTCCTAATTGTCTTAGAAAGCACCAGATAGATTTCCAGAGTGGTTGTACCAGTTTACATTCCACCAGCAGTGGAGGAGGGTTCCCCTTTCTCCACAACCTCTCCAGCATGTGTTGTCCCTTGAGTTTTTCATCTTGGCCATTCTGATGGGTGTAAGGTGAAATCTCAGGGTCGTTTTGATTTGCAATTCCCTGATGGCTAATGAGGATGAGCATTTCTTTAAGTGTTTCTCTGCCATTCGATATTCCTCTGTTGAGAATTCTCTGTTTAGCTCTGTTCCCCATTTTTTAATTGGATTACTTGGTTTGCTGCTTTTCAGCTTCTTTAGTTCTTAGTATATACTCGGTATTAGTCCTCTGTCAGATAAAGGGTTAGTGAAGATTCTTTCCCAATCTGTAGGCAGGCGTTTTGTTTTGATGATGGTGTCCTTTGATTTACAGAAGCTTTTCAGTTTCATGAGGTCCCATTTATTGATTGTTGCTCTTAGAGCCTGTGCTGTTGGTATTCTGTTCAGGAAGTTGTCTCCTGTGCCAATGAGTTCTAGGCTCTTCCCCACTTTTTCTTCTAGCAGATTTAGAGTATCTGGCTTTATGTTGAGGTCTTTGATCCACTTGGACTTTAGTTTTGTGCAGGGTGATAAATATAGATCTATTTTCATTTTTCTGCATGTGGACATCCAGTTGGACCAGCACCATTTGTTGAAGATGCTGTCTTTTTCCCATTGAATGGTTTTGGCTTCTTTGTCAAAAATCGAGTATTCATAGGTGTGTGGGTTTATTTCTGGGTCTTCTATGCGGTTCCATTGATCCTCCTTTCTGTTTTTATGCCAATACCATGCAGTTTTTATTACTATTGCTCTGTAGTACAACTTGAGATCGGGGATGGAGATACTTCCAGAGGATCTGTTGTTCTACAGGATTGTTTTGGAGATTCTGGGTTTTTTGTTTCTCCATATGAAGCTGAGAATCTTTTTTTCAAGGTCTGTAAAGAATGGAGTTGGTATTTTGATGGGAATTGCATTGAATCTGTAGATTGGTTTTGGCAGGATGGCCATTTTCACAATGTTAATCCTACCAATCCATGAGCACGGGAGATCTTTCCATCTTCTGATATCTTCTTCAATTTCTTTCTTCAGAGACTTGAAGTTTTTCTCAAACAGGTCTTGCTTGGTTAGTGTCACCCCAAGGTACTTTATGTTATTAGTGGCTATTGTGAAGGGTGTTGTTTCCCTTATTTCTTTCTCAGCCCTTTTGTCTTTGGTATACAGGAGGGATTCTGATTTGTTTTGAGTTGATTTTATATCCTGCCACTTTGCTGAAGGTGTTTATTAGCTGGAGGAGTTCTCTGGTTGAATTTTTGGGGTCTCTCATATATACTATCATATCATCTGTGAATAGTGACACTTTGACCTCTTCCTTTCCTATTTGTATCCCCTTGATCTCCTTTAGTTGTCTTGTTGCTCTGGCTAAGACTTCAAGCACTATATTGAAGAAATATGGAGAGAGTGGGCAGCCTTGTCTTGTCCCTGATTTCAATGGGATTGATTTAAGTTTCTCTCCATTGAGTTTGATGTTGGCTATAGGCTTGCTGTATATTGCCTTTACTATGTTTAGATATGTGCTTTGTATCCCTGATCTCTCCAAGACTTTAAACATGAATGGGTGTTGGACTTTGTCAAATGCTTTTTCAGCATCTAAGGAGATGATCATGTGGTTTTTCTCCTTCAATTTGTTTATGTGGTGGATTACATTGATGGATTTCTGTATGTTGAACCACCCTTGCATGCCTGGGATGAAGCCTACTTGGTCGTGGTGGATGATATCTTTGATGTGTTCTTGGATTCGGTTTGCAAGTATTTTATTGAGTATTTTTGCGTCAATGTTCATAAGAGAGATAGGTCTGAAGTTCTCTTTTTTTGTTGGGTCTTTGTGTGGTTTAGGTATCAGGGTGACTGATGCTTCATAGAATGAGTTTGGTAATGTACCTTCTGTTTCTATTTTGTGGAATAGTTTCAGGAGAATTGGTGTGAGCACTTCTTTGAAGGTCTGGTAGAATTCCGCACTGAAACCATCTGGCCCAGGGTTTTTTTTGGAGGGGAGACCGTGAATGACTGCTTCAATTTCCTTGGGGGATATAGGGCTGTTCAGTCTTTCTACCTGATCTTGACTTAATGTTGGAAGATGGAATCTATCAAGAAAATTGTCCATTTCATTTAGGTTTTCAAATTTTGTGGCATATAGGCTTGTGTAGTATGATCTAATGATTGTTTGAATTTCCTCAGTGTCTGTAGTTATGTCACCCTTTTCATCTCTGATTTTATTGATTTGGATAGATTCTCTCTGCTTTTTAGTTAGTTTGGCTAAGGGTTTGTCTATCGTGTTGATTTTCTCAAAGAACCAGCTTTTTGTTTCATTGATTCTTTGAATAGTTTTGTTTCTAATTGATTGATTTCAGCCCTGAGTTTGATTATTTCCAGCCTTCTGCTCCTCTTGGGTGTATCTGCTTCTCTTTTTTCTAGGGTTTTCAGTTGGGCCATTAAGTTGTTTGTATGTGATGTTACAAATTTCTTCTTGCAGGCACTTAGTGCTATAAATTTTCCCCTGAGCACTGCTTTCAATGTGTCCCATAAATTTGGGTATGTTGTGCCTTCATTTTCATTGAATTCTAGGAAGTCTTTAATTTCTTTCTTTATTTCTTCCTTTACCCAGCTGTCATTGAGTAACAAGTTGTTCAGTTTCCATGTGCATGTAGGCTGTTTGTTATTTCTGTTGTTGTTGAGGTCCAGCTTAAATCCATGGTGGTCAGATAGAATACAAGGGATTATTTCAATCTTTTCGTATCTGTTGAGGCTTGCTTTATGACCAACTATATGGTCTATTTTGGAGAAGGTTCCATGCTGTGCTGAAAAGAAGGTATACTCTTTTGAATTTGGATGAAAAGATCTTTAGACATCTATTAGGTCCATTTGATTTAGGGTCTCTGTAAGAGTTTTTATTTCCCTATTTGTTTTCTGTCTAGTTGATCTGTCCCTTGGTGAGAGTGGAGTGTTGAAGTCTCCCACTATTTGGGTTTTAGGATCAATGTGTGATTTAAGCTTTAATATTGTTTCATTTACGAATGTAGGTGCTCTTGTATTTGGGGCGTAGATATTCAAAATTGTGATGGCCTCTTGGTGGATTTTTCCTTTGATGAGAATATAGTGGCCGTCCTTATCTTTTTTAATTAACTTGGGTTGAAAGTCTATTTTATTAGATATTAGGATGGCTACTCCCGCTTGTTTTCTGGAACCATTTGCTTGAAAGACATTTTTCCAGCCCTTTACTCTGAGATAGTGTTTATCTTTGTTGCATAGGTGTGTTTCTTGAATGCAACAGAATGATGGATCCTGTTTCCGCAACCATTCTGTTAGTCTGTGTCTTTTAATTGGGGAGTTGAGTCCGTTGATGTTGATAGAAACTAGTGACCAGCAATTGTTACTTACTTTAGATGTGGTGTTGGTGGTGTCATTGAGTTTCATTGCTTGTCTTCTTTTGGTTTTTTTGTTGTGTAGTTATCTATTTCCTCTCTTTCCTTCGATGTAGTTGTTTTCTTTGGTTTGGAGTTTCCCTTCTAGTAACTTCTGTAGAGCTGGGTTACTATGTAGATATTGTTTAAATTTGGTTTTGTCTTGGAATATCTTGAATTCTCCGTCTATGTTGATTGAAAGTTTTGCTGGGTATAGTAGTCTGGGTTGGAATCTGTGGTCCCTTAAGGACTGTATGATTTCTGTCCAGGCCCTTCTGGCTTTCATAGTTTCTGTTGAGAAATCTGGTGTGATTCTGATAGGTCTACCTTCATATGTTACTTGGCCTTTTTCCCTTGCTGCTTTTAGAATTTTTTCTTTGTTTTGTAAGTTCAGTGTTTTGACTATGATGTGACGTGAAGAATTTCTTTTCTGGTCTAGTCTACTTTGTGTTCTGTAGGCCTCTTGTATGTTTATGGCCATCTCCTTCTTTAAGTTGGGAAAGTTTTCTTCTATAATTTTCTTGAAGATATTTTCCGGACCTTTGAGCCTGATGTCTTCTTTTTCTTCTACTCCTATTATTCTTAGGTTTTGTCTTTTCATGGTGTCCTTGATTTCTTGGATGTTTTGTGTTTGGAACTTTTCAGATTTTATTTTTTCTTTGAGAGACGTGTCAATTTCCGCAAGTGTATCTTCGGCTCCTGAGATTCTTTCTTCCATCTCTTGTATTCTGTTGGTGATGCTTACCTTTGTAGTGCCTGATCTTTTCTCTATGTTCTCCAGCTCCTGATTTTTCTCTATTTGTGTTTTCTTTATTGATTCTAATTCTGTTTTCATGTCTTGCACCATTTCCTTCATCTGTATGAATGTGGAGTCCTGCTTTTCAATGATAGCTTCTATTTTTTTGTCCATTTCCTCTGTATGTATCACTAATTGTGCCTCTACTTCTCTGGGTATAATTGCCTGTATTTCTATGAGAGCTTTGTTTATTTCTTCTTTATTTGCCTTCATTTGTGTGGACATTTCTTTGAGAGCTTTGTGCATTTCTTCTCTGTTTGCCTCAATTTTCGTGGTCATTTCTCTGAGAGCACGATTTGTTTCCTCTTGGTTAGTCTCGATTTCTTTGGTTATTTCTCTGAGGGCTTTGTTCATTTCATCTTTATGGGCCTCTAATAGCTGGAGAAACATAGATTTGAGGTTGTTTTCTTATATACCTAGTGAATTGAAGTGTCCATTGTTTTGTGGGGTTGCTGGTGAGGTCATTATGTCCTGATTTTTGTTGGGAGTGTTCTTACGTCTGCCTCTAGCCATCTGGTTATTTATAATCCTCACTGGTTGTTCCTCGAGATTGTAGTTTGGGCTATGATCCTCTCTTTCTGTTTTCTGGACTGTTTTTTCAGGAAGATGAGAGAGGTTCACTGCTTTCGGAGTGTGCACTGTGTTTTCAGTTTTGCCTAAGTAAGGAATGTGACGCTGGCGCTATTCGCGTGCGCTTTTAGCGGGCGCAGTGTGCATGCGCGGATTCTCTGACTATTGCAGTGGCCTGCAAGCCACTATTACGCAGTTCTGACTGAGATCCAGGGATGGTTTGCCTGGATTACCCTGGTGGACCCGCAAGGCAGAGGCTTCAATGTTGGGGTCACTATCCCAAGAATCCCTCTGATGCCCACACTACGGGTGTGGGTGGCAGGGATCTCGTCTGGTTGCTTCTGTGGAGAGGCCCTGGGTCTGGGGAAATCTTTCCCTAGAAGGCTCACTCACTCTCTTGCAGGACCAGTTGGAATGCACAGGGGTTCCCCTTGCTCACTACTCTCTGTTTTGGTCCTGCTGCGGAAGTGCATAGGTAGGCTAACAGTCAGCTCTGTGACACTGTGGCCACAGGACTCGGTGTCCACCTTTCCTGTGTGCTGCCTCTTTGTCCTTTCCCTCTGCCAGGAGAGGTTATGTTGACTGGTCCCTGGGTGGCACGGGAAAGAGTTAGGTTGAGTGTACTCAATCCCAGATCCCGGGCCCAGATCTCTCTGCCAGAAGCAGCCTAGCGGTAGAATCTATGTTTGCTGATCCCAAGAGAGTACCGGGTAGGGTTGAGT
Source organism: Psammomys obesus (assembly GCF_907164565.1). NCBI lineage: Eukaryota > Metazoa > Chordata > Mammalia > Rodentia > Muridae > Psammomys > Psammomys obesus. Next base: position 181,099 of record NW_026589817.1, on the reverse strand, counting down.
GTCCTCAGATCCAGAGCTTGGGTTTCTCTGCTAGGGGCCGCTGGGTGAGCTGGAGAGAAGGTGCTGTGTCCTTGGCAGGCTGCCTTTCTGTCCTTCCCCTCTGATCTTCTCCTCTGTTAGGGCAAGCTTATGGAGGTGCTCTCAGGGGAGTGCCAGCAGGGGTTGGGGCTTCTCAGTCAGATCCTGAGCCGGTGTTTCTCTGCCAGGGCTGGGGTGGGGGGCGCCGGTGATAGAACTTGCTGCTAGAGCTTATTGTGCTGGACCCAGGAGAATCTCAGGACGTGTAGAATGACCACAGCCTCAGATCCCGAGCTGTAGTTTGTTTGCTAGGAGCGGCCGGCAGCACTGGAGTTCCGGCACTGTGAAGCCGCTGTGCGCCTTTTTATCCTTCTGCTCCGCTGCGGCAGGGTGATGGCGGCGTTTGGGGGAGTGCCCGAAAGGATTGGGTTTTCTCAGCCCCGATCTCGGGTTGGGGTACAGACAATGTGGTCTGTGGCAGATACTGCTGGCCGCCTCCTGCCTCCTCCAAAGAGGGAGTAAGGATTTTGAGCTGGGCACACAGCTGCAATCAGTGCGCGGCAGGAGCTCAGTTGTGATGGCGGCAGGTACCGGCGGTCAGCGAGACCTTCCAGGGAAAGACTGGGTGACCCATGAGAAGTCTGGCAACTTTCCTTCCCCGTGGGGTTTTTTTGTGACTGGGACTCTCTGCCTCAGGCACCCTTGTGCCCACCAATCAGCCTGGAAAAGTGGTCAGGACAAGCAGGCTTGTGGCACCAGTCCGGAGACCCAAAGCCCGCGTTAGCCGGGTTCTCTTCCAGGTTCTCTTCCGGGTTCTGGCTGGGCAGCTGAGAGTGGACCCAACCGCTTCCCACGCCGAGGGAGCCTCCCCTCACCTGGGAAACACGATCGATCGCTGTTGTTTTAGGGCCCAGAGTTCAGTCTCTTGGTCGCTGCACGGAGTGTGTTGTCCCGCTTCTCAGACACGGTGTTCTCCTGGTGCCGCCATCTTGGCCCCTCCGAAATTTCAAATTTTTAAAACAAAAAACTCTTATTTTATTCTGATATTTATAACTGCTTTTAAAAAAATATTTATTTTTATTAATTACAGTTTATTCACTTTGTATCCCCCCACAAGGCCCTCCTTCCCTCCCTCCTCTCCTCCCGGTCCCATCCTCCCTCCCCCTTCTTCACGAATGCCCCTCCCCAAGTCCACTGATAGGGGAGGTCCTCCTCTCCTTCCTTCTGATCTTAGTTTATCAGATCACATCAGGAATGGCTTCATTGTCATCTTCTATGTCCTGTTAAGGCTGCTGTCCCCTTCCTCACCAACCCTTTATCTGACAGAGGGCTAATAGCCAGTATATATAAAGAACTAATGAAGCTGAAAAGCAGCAAACCAAGTAATCCACTTAAAAAATGGGGAACAGAGCTAAACAGAGAACTCTCTGTAGAGGAATATCGAATGACAGAGAAACACTTAAAGAAATGCTCAACCTCATTAGCCATTAGGGAAATGCAAATCAAAATGACCCTGAGATTTCACCTTACACCCATCAGAAATGCCAAGATGAAAAAACTCAAGTGACAACACATGCTGGAGAGGTTGTGGAGAAAGGGGAACCCTCCTCCACTGCTTGTGGGAATGCAAACTGGTACAACCACTCTGGAAATCAATCTGGTGCTTTCTCAAACAACTAGGAATAGCACTTCCTCAAGATCCAGCCATACCACTCCTAGGCATACATCCAAAGGGGGCTCAAGTACACAAAAAGGACATTTGCTCAACCATGTTTGTAGCAGCTTTATTTGTAATAGCCAGAAGCTGGAAACAACCCAGATGCTCCTCAACTGAAGAATGGATGCAGAAATTGTGGTACATCTACACAATTGTTATTGAGTAGTAAGCAAAAAAAAGTTTTCATTCTGACTTTCACCTTGAGACAGAGATAAGAGGATGTTTCACCAAGTTCCTTAAAACTTGTTTGGGTGACCTTGGACCATATCTGCTACAGGGAAGTAGTTTAAGAAAACAAGTTTGGCAGTTCCATGAATTTCTTTCTTGTATTGATGTGTCTTGTTTTTGCTTTGCCTATAAAAAGGAATTGTGGAATAAACTTGTGGCTGCAGTCTTACTGAAAGCTCTCTCGAGCTGATCCGGTGTGTAGTATGACTTGCTTTAATTATTTCAGTCCTCACTCCCAGCTCAGGTACTGTTCGATTCTGCCATGGGCTGTGGCAGGAATTGTCAGTATGAAGTGAAACTGGGGCATAACTTTAGTGCAGATCTTATAAAACACTGCATTGCCTATCAGAAGGCCCACATGGATTCTGACAATGCATGTTCCTGAGAGCTCCTAACACTCAGTCTACCTTCATCCATTCCCCCAGTTAATATAATGGCAAGCAGTTTTAAAATATAACATGAGCATAAATGTTTGAGGGTTTACATATAAACCTATATATGTATACATATATGTTTATATGGATAGATAGATAGATAGATAGATAGATAGATAGATAGATAGATATAGATAGATAGATATATATTTGTTGATCCTGTGTTGGGATTTTTAGGTCAGTTGTGGTATATATGATTTTATCTCCTTAAGATTAATTATGCTTTTTAAAATTGAGAAACGTGTGCCGTTTTGAAATTAAACATATAGACTTACTAAAAGATTGATTTTTGTAGTTAAAATGATACGTATGGTGTCAGTTTGACTGTGATCATCACACTTTATTGCCACATGAGTGTGAAGGTATTTCATAGAGGTTCAACTGAGGGAAGGAGACCCACTTTGAGTCTGGGTTATACTACCCCATAAGCTGATGTAGAGTCTTAATAAAAAGGGCCAAAGAAAAAGATGTACTGAGCACTGGCAATCATCTCTTTACTTCCTTATTGTGAACTTAATATTAACATATACCTTATGCTCCCCTCACTACAAAATCCATCTATTCTCCCTGCTGTGATAATCATTACCATCTTAATCTTGGCCTTCAGATCGTGGGGTGGAAGAAATTTTTTCTCTGTCAGATAATTTGTCACAGCAATAAGAGAAATAAAAAAGCACATCTATCAAGTGGTTTCCTATATTTCCTAAGTTTCTGTCTTCCTTATCCCTAGGATAGGGTGTGGAGGTTGTGTGTGGGTTTTCTGGGTAAATTTTTTTATACAGTTCCACATTTTGCCAGAGGAATAAAAAACACTAAATAATATATCTAGGAAATTGTTTTCTATATTTCTTAAGTTCCTGCCTTTTTTATTATTAGGAAAGAACTTGTATGTTTATGTGCTTGTGTATATATGTTTTCTAGGTAACTTTTTAAAAATCCAATTGTACATTTTGAAAATGCTTCCACTAAATTTTTAGCAATATTTTGGTATTTCTATTGAACAAAAAGTAAGAAGCTTTAGCATTTATGCTGACAGTTGACTTTTTAAAAATGTTGTGAAGTGATGTCATTTCAAGCTCATAGAAAAATTGCAACAGTTAATAAAAGTTTTCCTGTTTAATTTTAATTAGATTCCTTTGCTAAATATTTCTGTTTTCTGAGTGTGGTCAATCCAGTGACAGAATACTTGCCTGACCAATGCAGTGCCCTAGGATCCTTATACAGACCACTGTTTACAGCATTTGTCATACAGAACTTACTACACATTTCCTACCACAAATAGCACAATAGCACATACCCTCAGTGGAATTTTCAAGCCCAGAGTATTTATAGCTATGTAGCAACATTATCTCACCAACTAGCATCTTTTACATTTTCCCTAATAAACACAATGATGCATTTGTGTCAGAAGGAAACTAAGCATTCTTGTGAAAAATGTAAGCCAGGATTAAATGTAGCAACCTTCCTTCCCTAGAGTATGTTTACATCTAAATTATTTTTGTATGGAAATAAAATCTTGTAATAAGATAAGGCAAACTACTGCCCAGAAGAAACAACAAATTGAGAAAACAAATCATCAGTTATTTTGGAGCTGAATGACCAATTGATAATTTCTGTAACATACAGAGAAAGCTCATAGATGATGCATTAGTCAAGATGCTGAGAATTAAATCAGAGAAGACTTTAAAATATTCAGTTTTATACAAACCCAAATATGCAAAATTGTTATGTTTTAAGAAATTGGCAAATGGGAATAACATTAAAGATGAGGTATTTGAATGAAATCAAATTACACACACTCTAAACAGACTTGAGAATGGTACTTATAGTTTGGTAGTATCACAGTTATTTAGAAAACAATACTTCAAAAATAAACTCTGAATTTCAAGTTCTTTGCACCAAGTTCCTCTGGCTAACCTGTTTCTTCTTTGTAACCACTCGATTGGAAATAGTTGGGCTATAAGGGTATGCATACTCTAGACCCCAGATTAAATTGATTTATTCTTTACAAAAAAAAAGAAAACTTCTCTTTGGAAAAGCTACTATAAATAAAATATTTTAGCAATCTAACTCCTTAGTGAAAAACAGGAGGCCAGAAGCATATTTCCTTGAAAAAATGAATACATACAAAGAGCATAATTGTATAAAATTGAATACTTTGATGAACTTTCCAGGAAGTGAACGTTAAAACTCATGGCACGTAAGAACGATAGTCACAGAGATAGTCTGTTTCCATCCATATTTCTACAATGTTTTCATAGCAGTGACAGTTGGAGAATTGTAGTATCTACATATGAGAAGCAATAAACAAGAGGTTGGAGCTGGAGAGCTGGCTCAGTGTTTAAAAGCTCAGTTCCCAGCAACCACACAGAGTGGCTCTTTACTGCCTGTAACTCTAGTTCCAGAGTCTCCAACACATTCATCTGTCCCCGTGGGCAGCAGGCGTGTGTGTTATGTGCATAAATACATTTAAACATACGCATATACAAATTTAAAAAATTTAAATATTATCAAAACATTTTAGGGCTGGAGAGATGGTTTTGTACTTAAAAGCACTGACTGCTGCTCTCCCAGATGTCCTAGGTTTTCTTTTCGTCATTCAATATTGCCTCAAAACTTTCTGTAACTCCAGTCTTCCAGAGTGCAAAGCCCTTTTCTAAGTTTTGCAGGTACTTTATACATGTGGTGCACAGACATATATGCAAAAAAATACTCATTTAAATAAAATAAAAATTATGTTACACACACACAAAACCAGATCCCTTTTCCCGAGTCATCAGATAATCTCTGGCCCCCTAAATGTATTTTCACATGTCCAGTTTTGCTTAATATTACATAACAATTTGTATAATATGATAATCTTATATATCTGAAATTTTGTTCACTTTGGATAGTAATGATGACTGATAATTGACTACTGATAGCTGAACCTATGAAAAGAGTCAGTTATAGGAAGATAAATCTTCTCAAACTGCAGTCTTAGCGTTGTACAACAGGTAAAGTAATATGCCAATAAATAAGAAAAGACAGATGACCAGGGCTCATGCCATTCTTGGAGGAAGCTGTCTTCTACCAAAGCAGGGTAAAAACAGACTGGAAGTAGACGTCATATTGCTGATGAGAACAAATGGGCAAAATACGGGAAAGAACATTTCTAGAAATGTAGATACTCCCCATAGCATTGGATATTTGGAGTAGGTTGTAAAGGTGACCACAATGGAAGAGAATAAGTAAGAGATGACAAATGTGCACACCAGGATGAGGATAGTTTGGGTGGCTCTGTTTTCAGGTGAGACTTTTAGAAAGTGTTGAGCACTGTGTATATGCTTGACTTGTCTCTTATGTCTGTAGAGGATACTCAGCATGGAGGCACTTGAGTAGACCATGAGACCCAGACCCAGACCATCAGAGAAGCACAGTAAGAACATATAAAGTGCAGTTGCAAAATTGCCAGATGCAAACCATGAACAGTACCCATAATTCATCCTGTTTGTTGCATTTTTGTTGTAACTAGGACCTGATACTCTTGCTGGAGTCATGATGTTTAGAACAAAGTGCATAAGCCAGCTGAGTGAGCAGGAAGGACCAATGTACTTGGTGGCCCTGTGTTTAAGCATCATCCACCTGGAGTTGCTGGGACTGATTGTGATTGCTTGGAAGCAACTTAATAGACACATAGCATATAGGGACATTCCTCTTGTTATTCGGTAAATATACACTATCAATTTACATCCAATGTCATCCAGGAAATCTTTAAATCCATAATCTGACAGTGTCTGTGGGATGCCTCTCGAGACAACAGACAAGCAGTTGGAAAAAGTCAAGTGTTCTATAATCAGGTCTTTGGGCATTAAATGTTTTCCATTGACTATCAAAATGATATAATAAAATAGTATTGAGAAATTGCCAAGCATTCCCACTGTAATCTGGGAGAAGAGAAAAATTCCCATCACAAAGTTTTCAGAAGCCATTTGCATTCCTATTAAAAAAATAAATAAATGTATTGTGGTCATGAGACCTTAAAAATACATTATCAGTGTGCATTATGTCCTATTATTGTCCTTATATAGCTCTTCCATTAAAAGAACATCTAAGGCTTTGTTATTTATTAAAATAAATATTATCTATTGTTGAAATGGAAAGTTTTAGATATATTTACTGAAAAATAATGTTTTTACTGGACAAGGTGTTGCATGACAACATAGCAATCAAGGGACAAAGAGAGAAAGACATTTGAAATTGAGGGTAACCAAATTTACAGAGTTACTTTCAGGACAACCAGAGCTACACAAAGCAAAAACCCTGTTTTCAAAAGCTCCCCTCCCAAAATGTTTAATGTTTTCATTGCTTTTGACTAAACAGAATGATTTGCAGTCAATTTTCAAAGAAAGAATTCTTAAGACATCCCATTATTTCTGAAATTCACAAGGAATATAATTTTAAATTCATTAAGAGAAACAACAGAAAAGATTTGAAAATCTTATTTTAAAAGACTGGCTAAATACTCAGGATACATAAAGCATACCTAATGTTCATATTTATGTTGTTTTTAATTATGTGTGGGCTGGGGGTGGTTGCATATGGGTGGGAGTGCCAGCAGGAGCCAGAGTGTTTGGATCCGCTACACCTGAATATGTAGAAGCTTGTGAGCCACAAACAGGAGCAACTGAACTCAGACACAAAGCAATAGTAGGGTGCTGTTGACCACTAGTGTATCCCTCTATCCTACAAACATATTTTAAACTAAATTTGAAGAAACCTAAAACAATAAGAGATGGGTTCATGACTTGGATAAATTACCTATGAGCAATTTAGATGTCTGAAATATGTGCAAAGAGAGGCTCAGTGTCATCAATAATTAAGAGAATACAATGAGGGATGCAAATCAAAGTTGCAATGAGAGATCATTACATATAGGAAAAAACAGGTGTTAATCAAAGCAAATGAACATAAAAAAAGCAGGAGTTAATATTGCTGAGTATTCTATGAAATTATAACCCCTGTACAGATGCTAAAGGAAATTGCAGATTCTATACAAACAAGTATTGTTTTCTTCAATAAACCGATAACTCATCACCAATTCCAATTGTATTGCCACAAGGATCTAGGGACATGAGAATATCCAAAGGCACACAGGGAATAACCTGTTTTGAGTCAGAGGGATAACAAGGGGTCTGGGCTTCCTTGTCATTGTCTTGCTGAGTCTCAGCAGTTCTCAGGGAGAACTTAGAAAGACAAAATAAATTCCTTTCTTGAACTTTTGATGGTCAGAACTTATGAATCTGAATGGCTTTGTGTAAAGCGGATATTTTCCTGCAGAAAATTGGATGATGTCTATATCCCCTCACCTCGCACAAAAATTAATGTTAAATGACCCAAAGGATGATAAGCTAAAACCCTCAGAGGAAATGCTAGTAATACAAGGTGTAGGCAGAGGTGACAAGACTCCGTAGCATGGACAGTACACCGGGACTAAAGAAGGGGAACTGCAGGGAATTAAAAGCCCACTGCACATAAAGGGGAGTCACAGCCGAGTGAAGAGAAAAGGCACAGAACGGAAGAAAGACAGTGACTTCTGTACTTCAATAAGGACCTTTAGAGCTAGAATGTATAAAGGGAAATAAAGATGAAATGGTCTCTCCACAGACTTTGCAGCCAACAAACAGGGCAGAGATTTCTTTAAAGAAAAAAACAAATGTGTACTCACTGCTTTTGACAAGGGTTCAGCATCTTTGCCTTTCAGAGATATGCAAACTGCAAATACTTCAAGATGTCATTGCACAGCTTAGAATGCTTATCGTCAAGACAGTGACAAACGCTGACGATGACGTGGGAAAATGTAATTATCATTCTACACTGGTAGGAGGACAAAATACTATCCTCAACCAAAGACCATGAGTAGACTGGACCTAGGCTCCCTACACAGATGTAGCCTATGGGCAGCTCAGTCCTCACATAGGTTCCCTAGTAAAGGGAATGGGGACTGACTTTGACATGGACTCTTGCCTGCTTTTTGATCAGTTTCCCTGGTGGGGCTACCTTGCCAGGCCACAGGGGAAGAGGATGTGCTCAGTTCTGATGAGACTTGCTGGACTGGGTGGTTAGAAGGGAGCTCCCCTTCTCTGAGGAGTAGCGGAGGGGGGATAAGGGAAAGAGGCAAGGAAGCTGGGACTGGGAGGAGGGAGGTGGCTGCAACTGGGATGTAAAATGAATAAATAAAAATTTAAAAAAGGAATAACATGAATTATCAAGATATTTAAAATAGAATTACCATATAACACAGCTTTATAATTTCTGAGCATGTAGCCAAGGGATTCTCTGTCTTACACAGATGTTTGCATATCCACATAAGATGCTCTGTTCAAAATGGCAAAGAAATGATGTCAATCCTAGATGTTCATCTGCAGATAATGGAAGTATGGTATCTCTACACAGTGGAACTTTGTTCATCTGTAAAGGAAAATGAAATCATGAAATATTTAGGAACTAGATGAACTTCCACATAATTCAGTAAGGGACTTGGAAAAACAAAGATCATATGTTGCTTTTCTAACAGGGACATGTCCATATTAATCTCAGTGGAGAGCTAGTAGTTATGACCTATAAAACCAGAAAGAAGAAAAAAGGAGGAATTGAGGAATCAAGGAAAGGGTAATAGAGCAAATGTGGCTTTAGTAAAGGGTTATAATGTATATAGAGTTGTGCAAAGAGATGTGGGGGGGACTGAAAAAAAAGTGGAAGATGAGAATAAAAAATTATCTTTAAAAAATTACAATTGTTCAATATTATGTATGCTAATTAAGATTTTGAAAGACCAAGCCCCCCCCCTCAAGATTATGGTTTTGTGGGAATTTTTTTTGCCATTGAATAATGATAGTTCTTATAGTCAATGCAATTTTACAAACTTACACAGAATATTTAAAATTGCCATGGTCATTTGTGTGCTTTCTGTTTTTTATAGGAATTTTACTATTTACAATTTTACTATATTTGAATTTTACTATTTTATTGATTGAACCTAGAGTCCCAATTGTAAAAAACAAGCAGTCTATTATGTAGTTTTCTATATAAATTTCTATCCAAATTTTAGATCAGTATGTCAAGTTGTAGAAAAATGAAATTTGTAATTCTTAGTTTTTGGTAATACAGAGACTCTGTTGCCATTTTGTACACGGAATAATTTGAGAAAAACAGTCTTGTCTGTGTCCCTGAAATTCTCCTTGAAGAATATGGCATAAATGTTCCTTCCACTTCACTCTATAGATTATATTTTAAATTGTAATAATTTTGTTTTTTTACAAGAAATGCATTTTCTAAGACATTTATTCTGCTTTATTAATTTTGTTGCTATTATAAACACCATTCTGGAAGAAGTTCTTATGGTATAGATGCCCTGAGAATATTTTATACTTTTTCATGTAAAAGAAGAATTAATATTTCATCCATCAATTCCATTTTTCAGAATGATTTTTAATAATTAAAAGCAGGATTTTGGAGAGATATTTCCTTAGTTCTGTCCACAGCAGAATCATCGAAAGTTGCAATCATTCCACATGCCCATCAACAAAGAATTGCACACAGACAACATGATGTATACATGCAAAGGTATAGCTTTTATTCTTTGAAAGGAAGGTTGATACATGCTGTATGATAGATAACCACAGAGTTCTTGTGTTAGACTGCTGTTTGATTCTGTCCAGCTGCTGTACCTATTAGGATCAACTACAAATACACAGAAACTGAAATGATGAGGGCCAGCAAGACTGCTCAATACATAAACATACTTTCAACAAGCCTGATGTCCAGAGTTCAATCCAGGGTCCCTTGTGGTCAAAGGAGAGAGCCAGTTACAAACATATTTTCTCTAACCTCCACACATATATGCTGTTGTAGGTGTACACATTCTCCCCAACAATAAATGAATCATGTAATGAAAATTTGAAAGACCTTAGAATAATGATTGACAAGGTTGCAATGAGAAGATGATGGATGTGTATTTCATGAATGCAGAGCTTGGGTTTGTAAGGAAATATACTGAAGCTCAGCTGCAGAACATTAGCATCATTTTACTCATGAGTGAACTGTGCACTCACAATGGTTAACATGATACATATTTGTAGTTTGATTGTGGTTCTAACTTTAACAATAAGGACATTGTGGTTAGTAAATGAGAATTTCTTTGCTGTGTTGTATGTTAAAGCCCTGCAGTGATGACAGTCAATGAAATAGATCTCTGGCTTGTGATATAAAACTTAGGGTCACAAGGATGAGTTTTCATGTTTATCCAGGAGGAAGATTTGGAAGGGTGTTAGACAAGAATAAATATATGCTAGAGTTTTGCTATTGTTGTTTTGGGTTTCACTTATTAAGAGCAACCCCAGATATCAGACAGATATATGGTAGATCTGAAACTCCTGACAGTGACCATGTCAGTAGGAATAGAGAAAGACAAACATACCTGTATGTATTTTACAGACTAACTCTTTACACCAGAAAACACCATATCTACATGTTCTTTCTAATAACAAGTAAGCTGAGATTTTATACTAACCAATCTCGGTGTTTATTTAGGGAAATATAGCAATAGAATCAGGAATGTCTGTCATATTTCAGAATAGCTGAAGTACCAAAAAATTAAATATACTCTTTTTTTGCATTTATTCTCTTCTTGTAAGTCATTCAAATTTTAAGCCTCAATCCACAATTTTTCATAAAATTAATTTTTCTTTAAAAAATTACCCCATAATTTTATCATTGATAAAACAGTTACAATCAACAGTATCAATATTCTATACCAGTCCAACTACAACTATTCAAACACAAAACTGGAATATATTTTCCAGAAGCATATAAATTGATGAGTAGGAGGATTTAAAATAAAAAAAGCTTTTCAAGCTATTTAGTATAAGTTGGGGATGTAGTTTACAGCTTGTCCAGTGGGTGTAGGGCCTGGGGTGTGATCCCTATTGTTATCAGTATACAGAAATCAAGAATCCAAATAAATCTTCCTTTTAAAAATTAAAAATTAGGAAGGCACATGTGAAAAAAAAACTGGAATAAGGTGAGAAAGGAATAGATGGAAATATAGAGAGAAAAGACAGAGACAGAAGCTAAGTGAAGAAAGGAAAGAAGAAAATAAGGTGATTTCAGTGACAAGAGAGCGATTCAGTAACAGTTTAAAGAGGCTACACACAGTTTAGGGAGGACTGGAGACAGTATATTCTGCCCTGAGTTGAAAATAGCTGCATTTTCATCCAAATGTCCATTCCAGTCCCCATTTCTGAAACAATACTTGAGTCCCTTTTTCCTACCCTATCTTTCTCCCTTCCTTCTTTTTCAGCATAGAGGTTTAAATAAATTCTTAACACAGATTTAAAGCACAACTAAGATTAAGAGGCACTCAGGAAGAAAATAAAATGCATCAAAGCCAGGCATGGTGGCTCACACCTATAATCTCAGCATTCTGAGAGACAGAGGCAGGCAGATCTCTGTGAGTCCATAGGCCAGCCTGGTCTACAAAGCAAATCCAGGACAGCCAAGAAGAAGAAGAAGGAGGAAGAGGAGGAGGAGGAGGAGGTGGAGGAGGAGGGGGAGGAAGAGGAGGAGGAAGAGGAGGAGGAGGAAGAGGAGGAGGAAGAAGAGAAGGAGGAGGAAGAGGAGGAAGAAGAGGAGGAGGAGGAGGGGGAGAAGCAGGAGGAGGAGAAGGAGAAGGAGAAGAAGGGGGAGGAGGAGGAGGAAGAGGAAGCAGCAGCAGTAGAGAGCACTAGCATAGATTCTCCAAAGATTGCTTTCTAATGTTTTTAGTTTTTACTAGTCCTCTGCTGTGATCACTCACCTCACTCACTATGAAGATGCCTGTCACCATAAGAAGTGAGTCTCTGTTGAAACTGTGATGATATATTCTCCCTCACTTAAAGGTTCATGATCCTCTGGTATTCATTCCCAACAGATTGGTCATTTTCATTTCAATTCTAAACCAATAATGACAGCAACTCCACAAGGGTCTGAAGTAACTTTTAAATGCCTTCCTGTCAGACCAGAATACAAAGCTAAACAAAACAAGAAGTGTAAACTACATGAGTGACTCAAAGGAAGCAATTAGGAATCGGGATCAGTCTTGGGAGCATGAACAGTATGGCAGAGAGGCATGAAGAAAGAATTTTAGTGCTATTAAAGTATAAGCAAGTTGCATGGCCTTGTCACTGGAGGGCCTTTCCCTATCACTAGGCATCCGAGACAGTTTTAACATCTCAAAAGTGTTTGGTCCCAAAGACTCTCAGGACAAATGGCTAACTTAGGTGCCTATTAACATATCAGAGCAGATGCTGGCTGCCAGAATCTCACAACCTTGTAAGTACCTCTTACAAAGTCCTGGCTCTTCTCAGCACTCCTCTCCTACCCTAAACCTCTGTCACCCATGAGCTTCATTTTCTTTCCCCCTGCTTTTCTTTCCTATAAAATCCTGATATTTTGGCCATGTGCTCTTGATCTCTTGGCACTTTATCCACTTGTTCATTTCTCCTTTCTCTTCTCATCTCTTAGTCTACCCCTTTATCTGTTTTCTCATAGCCTGGTCAGTCTAATGATCCTGTCTGTTGTGCTATCTTCTAGACCTGCTCTGGACCCTTCCTGATGCCTATGGCTGTTCTCTGTTTAATCTGTACCACAAATACCTTCTTCTCAACAATTCCTTGGATTGGTCATGTCCACATTTTCAGTAAAAATGCTCAAGTATTAAGGGATTGGGAGAAGCAAGAGGTCATAGGTTTATGTACACATAACATCCTTCAGGTCAAGGTTTGAAAATGATTCATCCATGTTGCATGTGTCACAATTGGTTGGGTTTCATGCTGTAGGGAATGCCATTATAAGTCTGTTAAAGAATTTATATTGACAATAGGTGGGTAGATCCTCTTAGTGTGTGCTATTGTGAAGTAGGCTATTGTGAGCATTGCTTTAACTGAATCCAGGTGCACATAGTTATGCATACCAAAAGGAACAGCTTTCATTATTTATCATTATACACTGGGATTTGTATTTCTCAATACAATTACAAAAGATTTAAAAACTAATTCCAATGGTATGATGAGCCTGCTCCTTTCAGGTAGCATAACTATAGCCATTTCTGTTTCAAGCCTAACAGCCACATCATCGCGCCTTGTTGCTGATACAGAAAAAGAATTCCTGTATAAGGTCAGGTTGACCAAAAACTATGTTTATGTTCTGCATACTCTGTGGTCTTGTTGTTCCCAGAATTTCCCCAAACATAAGACACAGCTGGCCCTAAACATAAACTTTACTTGGGACTAGTCAAATTAAAGGTCAGCTAGAAGTGCTTGTCTAGATAGCAAAACAAGAACTTGAGTCAGAGATTAATGCCTTGTTCCACTGTGCTCTCTATCTTCTTGCACCTAATGGGAGCTAATTGCAGTTTTCACCCTTTAAAACAGCTTCCTCTCACGAATGCAGTTCAGATCCTAAACTAACTGCCTCTCATAGCTCAGAAACTAAAGCTTTCATCTGAGCTTTTCTCTGAGCTCAGAAAATAAAGATTCTGTATCTGAAATGAGTTTTCTTGGCTTCCATCCCAAACACAACAGATAGAAATGCTTCCAGAAGAAGTACCAGAGGGTGTTCTTTGATCTGTCTTGTTGACTATTTCATTTTATTTTTATTATTATTTATTAAAATTTATTCACTTTGTATTCCGATTGTAGCCCCCTCCCCATCTCCTCCCAGTCCCCCATCCTTTCTCTTTCTTCCCCTATGTCCTTTCCCTAGTCCACTGATAGGGGAGGACCTCCTCCCCTTCCATCTGACCCTAGCCTATCTGGTCTCATCAGGACTGGCGGCATTGACTTCCTCTGTGGCCTGATAAGACTGCTCCCCTCCTCAGGAGGAGGTGATCAAAGAGCCAGCCACTGAGTTCATGCTGGAGACAGCCCCTGCTCCCCTTACTAGGAAACCCACTTGGAGACTGAGCTTCCTATGGGCTACATCTGAACAAGGTTATTAGGTTCTCTCCACGCATAGTTCTTGGTGAGAGGGTCGTCCTCTATAGGCTCCCCTGGGCCCAGGTTTTTTGGTTCTGTTGGTCTCCTTGTGGAGCTCCTGTCCCCTCCAGGTCTTCCTAGCTCTCCCTTCTTCCATAAGATTCCCTGCACTCTCCCCCAAGTTTGGCTATGAGTCTCAGCATCTGCTTCAATACACAATCAGCAGAGTCTTTCAGAGGTCCTTTGTGGTAGGCTTCTGTCCTGTTCCCTGTCTTCTCCTACTTCCGATGTCTATCCCAGCTGTTGTCCTGAATGAGGATTAAGCATCTTACCTTGGGTCCTCCTTGCTGTTTAGCTTCTTTAGGACTATAGATTTTAGTATGTTTGCCCTATATTATATGTGTGAGTATATACCATGTGTGTCTTTCTGCGTCTGGGATACCTCACTCAGAGTGATCTTTTCTAGTTTTATCCATTTGTCTGAAAATTTCATGATTTCCTTGTTTTTAATGGCTGAGTAGTATTCCACTGTGTAAATGTAGCACACTTTCTGCATCTATTCCTCAGCTGAGGGACATCTGGGTCGTTTCCAGATTCTGGCTATTATGAATTTAGCTGTTCCGAACATGGTTGAGCAAATGTTCTTGTTGTATAGCTGAGCATATTTTGGATATATGCCTAGGAATGGTTTAGCTGGATCTTGAGATAGCACTATTTCTAATTTTCTGAGAAAGCACCAGGTTGATTTCCAAAGTGGTTGTACCAGTTTACATTCCCACCAGCAATGGAGGAGGGTTCCCTTTCTAACCACATCATCTCCTGCATGTGTTGTCACTTGAGTTTTTAATCTTAGCCATTCTGAAGGGTGTAAGGTGAAATCTCAGGGTCATTTTGATTTTCATTTTCCTGATGACTAAGGATGTTGAACATTTCTTTAAGTGTTTATCTGCCATTCAATATTCCTCTATTGAGAATTCTCTGTTTAGCTCTGTACTCCATTTTCTTAATTGTATTACTTGGTTTGTTGGTGTTTAACTTCTCAAGTTCCTTATTTTAGATATTAGCCCTCTGTCAGATATAGGGTTGGTGAAGATCATTTCCCAGACTTTAGGCTGTCATTTTGTTCTGACAACAGTGTCCTTTGCTTTACAGAAGCTTTTCAGTTTCTTGAGGTTCCATTTATAGATTGTTGATCTTAGAGCTTGTGCTGTTGGTGTTCTGTTCAGAAAGTTTTCTCCTGTGCAAATGAGTTCCAGGTTCTTCCACACTTTTTCTTCTAATAGGTTTAGTGTGTCTGATTTTATGTTGAGGTCTTTGATCCACTTGGACTTTGCTTTTGTGCAGGGAGATAAATATGGACCTATTTATCTACACGTAGACATCCAGTTAGATTATTTGTTGGAGATGCTATCTTTTTCCATTGTAGAGTTTTAGTTTTCTTTGTCAAAAATCAAGTCTCTATAGGTGTGTGAGTGTATTTCTGGGTCTTCTGTTTGATTCCATTGATTTGCCATTTTGTTTCTATGCCAGTACCTTGCCGTTTTACTACTGTTGCTCTATAGTACAGTTTGAGATCAGGGATGGAGATGCCTCCAGAAGATCTTATATTCTAGAGTATTGTTTTAGCAATTCTGTTTTGTTTTGTTTTTCCATATGTAACTGAGAATTTTTCATTCACATTCTATAAAGAATTGTATTGTTATTTTGATAGGAATTGCACTGAATCTGTTGATTGGTTTTGGAAGAATGGTCATTTTCACTATGTTAATCCTACCAATCTATGAGCATGGGAGATCTTTCCAACTTCTGATATCTTCTGCAATTTCTTTCTTCAGGAACTTGAAGTTTTTTTCAGAAAGGTTTTCACTTGCTTGGTTAGAGTCACATCAAGGTACTTTATGTCCTTTGTGGCTATTGTGAAGGGTGTTGTTTCTTTAATTTCTTTCCCAGCCCTTTTGTCTTTTATATACAAGAGGGCTACTGATTTTTTGAGTTAATTTTGTATCCAGCCACTTTGCTGAAGGTATTTATCAGCTGAAGGAATTCTCTGGTAGAATTTTTTGGGGGTCACTTATGTACACTATTATATCATCTGCAAATAGTAATAATTTGACTTCTTGCTTTTGATTTGTATCCCCTTGATCTCCTTTAGTTGTCTTATTGCTCTAGCTAGGACTTCAAGTACTATGTTGAAGCGACACTGAGAGAATGGGCAGCCTTGCCTTGTCCCTAATTTCAATGTTATTCATTTAAGTTTCTCTCTGTTTAGTTTGATGTTGGCAATAGTATTGCTGTATATTACCTTTACTATGTTTAGGTATGTGCCTTTTATCCCTGCTCTCTCCAAGACTTTAAATATGAACAGGTGTTGGATTTTGTCAAATGGTTTTTCAACATCTGCCTGCCTGGAAGGAAGCCTATTTGGTCATGGTAGATTAAATCATTTATGTGTTCTTGGATTTGGTTTGAGAGTATTTTATTGAGTATTTTTTGCATCAATATTTATAAGAGAGATAGGTCTGAAGTTCTCTTTTTTGTTGGGTCTTTGTGTGGTTTATGTATCAATGTTACTGTGGCCTCAAAGAATAAGTTTGGTAATGTTCCTTCTGTTTCTAGTTTGTTTAGTAGTTTGAAGAGAATTGGAGTTAGCTCTTCTTTGAAGGACAGGTGGAATTATACACTGAAACCATCTGGCCCTGGACTTTTTTGGGAAGGGAGACCTTTGGTGACTGCTTCTATTTCCTTGGGGAATATAGGACTATTCAATCTACCTGACTTTGATTTAATTTTGGTAAATGTAATCTATCAAGAAAATTGTCCATTTCATTTTTATTTTCAATTTTGTTTTATATAGGCTTTTGTAGTAAGACCTAATGCTTGTTTGGATTTCCTCAGTGTCTGTCATTATGTCCTCCTTTTCATTTCTGATTTTGCTGATTTGGATAGTTTCTCTCTGCCTTTTAGTTAGTTTGGCTAAGGATTTGTCTATCTAGTTGATTTTCTCAAAGAAACAGCTCTGGGTCTCATTGATTCTTTGGATTGATTTCTTTGTTTCTAATTCATTGATTTGAGTGCTGAGTTTGATTATTTCCAATCATCTACTCCTCTTGGGCTTGTCTGCTTTTTTTCCTCTCCTGGCTCTTTTAGGTGTGCCATTCAGGTACTTGTACGAGATGTCTCAAATTTCTTTCTGAAGGCACTTAGTGCTATGAAATTTCCTCTTAGTACCGCTTTTCTTGTGTCCCATGAGTTTGGGTAAGTTGTGCCTTCATTTTCATTGAATATTAGGAAGTCTCTAATTTCTTTTTTATTCCTTCTCTGACAAAGCTGTCATTGAGTAGAGAGTATTTTAGTTTACATGTGTGTGTAGGCTTTTTGTTATTTCTGCTGTTGAGGTTTAGTTTTAGGCCATGGTGGTCTGATAGGGTACAAGGGATTAGTTCAAACTTCTTGTATTCGTTAAGGCTAGCTTTGTGTCCAACTATATGGTCAATTTGAGTGCTGAGAAGAAGGTATACTCTTTTGAGTTTGGGTGAAAAGTTCTATAGATATCTATTAGGTCCATTTTATTTAGGACCCCTGTAATTGTCATTATTTGTTTCTTTAACTTTTGTCTAGATGATTAGTCTCATGGTGAGAGTGGAGTGTTGAAGTCTCCCACTATTAAGGTGTTGAGACCAATATGTGATTTAAGCTTTAATAATGTTTCATTTACGAATTCAGGTACTCTTTTATTTGGGGCTAGAAGTTCAAAATTGTGATGTTTTCCTGGATGATTTTTTCTTTGATGAGAATGAAGTGTCCCTCCCTCCTAATCTTTTTTGATTAATTTTGGTTAAAAGTTTATTTTATTAGATATTATGATGCCTACTCCAGCTTGTTTTCTGGGTCAGTTTGCTTGAAAAACTTTTTTCTAGCCCTTTACTCTGAGGTAGTATCTATCTTTGTTGCAGAGGTGTGTTTCTTGGATGCAGCAGAATGTTGGATCCTGTTTCCTCAACCAGTCTGTTATTCTGTGTCTTTTTAGTGGAGAGTTGAGTCCATTGATATTGATAGATAATATTGACCAATGAATACTAGTTCCTTTTATTGTGGACTTGGTGGTGATAGCATGTTTGTGTGTTTGTTTTCTTTTGATTTTTTTTGTTGTGATGTTATCTATTTCTTGTGTTTTCTTGGGTGTAGTTTATTTCATTAGATTGAAGTTTTCCTTCTACTATCTTCTGTAGGTCTGGGTTGCTGTGTAGATATTAAGTTTGGTTTTGCCATGCAACATTTTCTTTTCTCCATCTATGTTTATTGAAAGTTTTGCTGGGAACAGTAGTTTGGGTTGGCATCTGTGGTCTCTTAGAGGCTGCATAAGATCTGTCCAGGCCCTTCTGGCTTTCATAATTTCTGTTGATAAGTCTGATGTAATTTTGATAGGTCTGCCTTTATATGTTACTTAGCCTTTTTCACTTGCTGCTTTTAATATTTTTTCTTTGTTATGCAGATTTAGTGTTTTGATTATTATGTGGTAGGAGGAGTTTCTTTTCTAGTCTATTTCATGTCCTGTAAGCCTCTTGTATGTTTATGGACATCTCTTTCTTTAAGTTGGAAAATTTTTCTTCTATGACTTTTTTGAAAATATTTTCTGGACCTTGGAGCCAGGATTCTTCCTTTTCATCTATTCATATTATTCTTAGTTTTGTCTTTTCATGGTGTCCTTGATTTCTTGGATGTTTTGTGTCATAACCTTTTCTGATTTTGTGTGTTTTTTTGAGAGATATAATGATTTTTTTCAGTTGAGCCTTCAGCACCTGAGATTCTGTCCTCCATATCCTGAATTCTGTTGGTGATACTTACCTCTGTGGTTTCTGATCTCTTTGGTAGGTTTTCCATCTCCAGGAGTTTCTCAGTATGTGTTTTCTGTATTGATTCTAATTCCGTTTTCATGTCTTGCACCATTCCTTCATCTGTTTGTATTTGGATTCCTGTCTGTCCATGACGGTCTATTTTTTGGTTCATTTTCTATTTATGTGCCTCTATTTGTTTGGCTGTATTTGCCTGTATTTCTTTGAGAGCTTTGTTCATTTCCTCTTTATGTGCCTCTAATAACTAGATAAGCATAGATTTGGGATCATTTTCCTGTGTTTCCAATGAATTAAAATATCTGTTGATTTTGGAGGTTTCTGGTAAAGCCATAATGTCCTGATTTTTGTTGGATTTTTCTTATGCCAGCCTCTAACCCTGTGATTGTATATAGTACTTTCTGTTTGTTCCTGGAGCCTGTACTGCAGAATAAGCCCATCTGTCTCTGGAGTCTGGAGTATTCTTCAGGAAGATGAAGAGGTCCACCAATGGATGTTGGTGTTTCTGGTGCATCTAAGGAAGGAAGGTCTCAGGCACATGTGCACAAGTGCTGGAGCATGCATGGAAGAGTGCTTTGAAGGATCAGGTGTAAGCATGTGCAGATGCTTGGAGGGGTGCAGTATAAGCACAGGTCAGGGTGCTGGCATAGTGAGCGTGCATGTACGCAGGTGCCTTGAATGTCTCAATGGCCCACAGGCCTGTTGTACTCTGCTCCAGGCACTCAGATGTGTCTGGGCTGCACCATCATGGCTCCAGGAATTGTTTGCCTGGACTCCACTGGGAGACCCGCAGGACAGGGTCTTCAATGTTGAAAAGGCTGTCCCAGGGATCCCTATGTTGCCCACAGTGGGGAGGAATCTGATGTCTGGCTGCTAGCCAGAGGGATTCTAGATCTGTAAGCACTCACTCACAGGAATATGTGGAAAACACAGTGGCCCAATGTTCTCTAGTCTCAGGTTTGGGCTTGCAGGGGCAAGTGAAAGTGTAGGAGATCTGCTGGGGATGTCCACTTTTTGGCCAGTAGAGCAGGGAGGCCCATACTTGGAGCAGCTGCAGCCATAGCCAGGGTACGGGAAAGTGCAAGGAGTAGAATGTTCATCACTCCCAGACCCGGGAGAAGTCCAAATTGGACCTGGATCCAATCTGTCCCAGCCCGTGGGTTGTCCCCTCCAGCTCAGGAATCCCCAAAGTTGACGTTCTGGCTTCAACCAGAACCCTAACCCTCCACTCACCAGTTTTGGAGTTTCAGATCCTCTGCCTCTCAGATAAAATGCACACTGGTCGCCACCACGTTGGATTCCAATTACAAAGTTTTGAATGTCCATTTAATCTCTAATACTAGCTAGGGTGTTGCTTAACATTGAAACTTTGTGTTGTCTATGCTTTTTCAATGAATACATTGGTATTTCAAGGACTCATGAAAAAAAATTTCCTTCCACCTCTTAATAATTGCATTATTGAATTTACTTGTGTAATTTGGTCTTATTTTTACTTCAAGATACTAGTAAGTCAAAGAGATTTCAAAGTAATTTTCAATTTGTCAGGTAGATGGTGTTACAGACACACAGGTGTTATGAAAATAACAATTGGTCTGTGCAGAAACAGGCCAGTGAAAAAATCATTGTATAAGCTGGGTACTCAGAGTTTGATTACAATGACAGGAAAGTATGAGCCATTCCCTCAGATCACAAAATTGTGTTTCCATGGTGCACATCCATGTGGTATCTTTCCTTTCATATCAAGACAGTGGAAACAACAGACTGAAGTAATAGATAGAGTAGGACACTTGTTTTATATCTAGATTTTTAAGTGAGACTCTATTTATCTGTCATATGTAATAGAACCCACATCCTGCTATATGGAGGGTACTTCCTGCTATGGTGCACTGCTTTCTTCATTGTGGTGGCTGTGTTTTGCTATTGAAGGCAGCCTCATGCTATAAAGAGTGTGCTTGCTATTTTATGGTGGCAAGCCACTTCATTTGGGAGCTACTTCCTTCTAGCTAAAGCCTCCATTTTCTCTATAAAATGTGCAAATACTGTTCATTATCCAGCTAGTTTTTTTATTGTTCCCATATTTAATACTTTAATATCTTTTTCTGTTGCTTTTCTTTTATCACTTATGTTCATTAAAGAGGATGGATACATTGTGCCTGAGCACAGGTAACCAGACATGTGGCAGAAGGTAGATCAATATGAATGGGTTACTACCTTATGAGCTAGTTAGAGCTCAGTTATTCAGCCTAGGCATTTGTAAATAATATTTTGAGTCTTATAAGTCATTATTTTGGGAGCTTGGGTGTCAGAATAAAAACCTCCTACATAAAGTAGTACATTAGATATGGACAGTACACTGAAGCAGGCCATAAGAGAAATAATAGGAAAAGAGCAAAAGAAGAACGGAGACAGAGGAGAGACAGCCAAGGGAATCAAGAGGACAAATTGTCTGGGTTTTATAGGAAAGAGCCAATGAGGGAACAGAAGAAAAGCTCAGGGTCTAGAGAGATTTAAAGTAGATGGCAATGGTAGTGCTGAGAGGATCTTGTGTGTAAGAGGTACTTGCAATGATGTGAGTGTCTGGCAGCTAGCATCTGCTCTAATATGTTAATACTATCTCAGTTAGTCATTTGTCCTGAGTATCTTTGGGACCAAACAGTTTTGAGATGTTGAAATTGTCTCAGATGCTGGGTGATAGAAAAAGAACCTCCAGGGGCAAGGCCATACAACTTTTTTGTACCGTAAGTGCAATGAAGCCCTATTCCTTCTGCATGTCTCTTTGCCATCCCTTTTGTGTTTCAAAGACTTATAGAAAAATTCCCTTCTGATTCCTAATTGGTTCCTTGGACTTGCTCATGTAAACTATTTTTTTTTATTTGTTATTTTTTATTTTCTGACATGAACTCAGTACTGCAGTGTTTAAAAGTTACTTTCAGACCCTTGTGGAAATGCTGTCACCATGGGTCTAGAACTGAGTTTAAAATCACCAGTCTTCTGGGAAAGAATAAGAGGAGATCATGAATCTTTAAGTGAGGGAAAGTGTCTCAACACAGTTTCACCAGACTTCCTTCTCATGGCAACAGCAACCACAATGGTGTCATTGAACACTGAGGTAAGTTACCAGAGCAGAAAAGTAGTAAGAACTAAAAACATTAGAAGGTACTTTTTGAAAAAGCCACTCTTGTGCAATTGGAAGCATTTTGGTTTCTTCCCAAGTATCTTTCTTAACTTTAGTTGTACTTAAAAGTCTATATTAAGAGCTTCTTTCTGTAGCTCTGGTGAAAGAAGGAAATGATGGTGAGAACAAAAAAGGAAAAGAAGTAAGGAAGGAAAGAATGTAGGAAGGAAGAAAGAGAAAAAGAACTCAAAGCATAGAAAGGATAGGGGAAAGGACTCTAGTATTGGTTTAGGAAGTGGGAAGTTAAATGGGCTTGTGGATGAAATTGGGGTATTTTCAATCCAGAGCAGAGTAGACTTATCTCCAATCCTCCCAGAGCTGTGTGACCCTGTTCCTCCCATAAGCTGCTACTGAATTTCTCTTATCACTGATACGTCATTTTCTTCTTTCCATTCCTAAGTTAGTTCCTCTGTGTCTTTGTCTCCCTCACCTCATCACTAATTCTTTCTCTATGTCTTTCTAATTTTTAGTTTTTAAAAGAAAAATTTATGTGGATTCTTCATTTTTGTCTATGGATGAGCCTGGAGATCACACCCACAACCTTGCAATAGCAGGATGAGCCATGAACTACATTCTCATCTAATGTTAAATACCTTGAAGTGCCTTTATTTTATTTTTGTTCTTCCTGCATACTAATCCATATACTTCTGGAAAATGCTACATTCTAATTTTTGACTAAAGAGCTAGATTAAAACTATGGATTAAAGAGACTACTGATACTAGTAAGTTTTATCAACGATAGAATTACATAGTGATTTTTAAATAAAAATAAATTTTATGGAAGTGTCAAGATTAACAAAAATAAATTTTTTGTTAATAAGTTAAACAAAAATAAATTTTATGGAAGTGTCAAGATTAGTAGTTGAATGAAATAAATAAAAGGAGTAAATGCATGTAAGAAGTACATTTTATTTCTTGATACTTTATCTCTTCTGAAATGTTTTCCTGATTATTACTATGTGTCACTGCATACACCATAATTTATTTTATCGTCAGCATTTGTTGTGGTCTATTCTCTTGATGTCATTCATTCTAAGGGGTGCAAGGCAGTCTCAAATTATTTGTAGTTTTCCCTTCCTTGATAGGTAAATATGTTGAAATCTATTTACTTCCCATTTGTGCCTTGTCTTTACAGAATTCCTTGCCAGTTCTATTAACCTGTTGTTGACTGCAAAGCTGGAGAATAGATTGTTTAATCTTTATTTTCCTTTATATACTATAGGTTTTAATCTCTTGATTAAAATACAAAAGTCAATTATTTTTGGCTTGTTGGTAGGTTTTATCTCCACTTGGCTGGTAGTTTCCTTTAATGTGCAAAAAATGTTTAATATCATACTTTTCCACTTGTTAATTCTTGGTGCATTTTTGTGAAATTCATATTGTCCCCTCTACCTACCTACTCTATTTCTAACATTTTCCTCTGTGCGTTTTAGCATTTCAGCTTTATAGTAATTTAACATTTTATTGTTGTTGTTCATGGTGAGAAGATATGAATACCATCCCATTCTGCAGGTTGATATCCATTCTACACAAGGACTCAGAAGGTCTGATCACGAGTCAGCAACCGTTCAAGAAAGAAGTGACTGTGTCTTCCCGAGATTCTTTCTGAGCACTGCAGAGACTCAGCAGGGTATTACTATGGAATACCTGACATTTCGTTTATCCTTCTTACTCAGTACTTCTCATTCCCTGTTTGCCTTTGTATCTTTCCATATACTCAGATCAATTTCAGCATTTGCTATTATGATTAACAAGAATTGATGACCCATCATGTAGGATATTCAGTAACACCTCCATTGGGACTTGGTATTTATTTTTCAGTTTTGTTGAGAAAAAAAATCATTACTACATTTTATAGCTTCTACAATATTTCACTTTCCTAAAGAATCTGTACTAAAGTTCTTTTCTTTCATATGCTCAGCAGCTTTAATTCCTGTTGTTGTAATGTACTTTGATTAATACCTGTTTATTTATTATGTGATGATCTCTTATTCTGCCTTTAACTTACATCTCCTTATTGTACTCCCTTCTTACTGGTGATTTTGAGCCTCTTTGTGCACACATTTTGGAGATTTCAGAATTGTTTATTCAACTCATGAACCCACTTCAATTTATTTTATATTTTAATTTTTTTCAAATTTATATTTAAATGTTCTTTTTAGATTGATGTGTCACTGTTTAGGAGTGAATACTGCTGTTACTATGTATCTGTGTTCAATTCTTAGCTACTAACAGTGGCTCACAACTGTCTACAAATTCAGCTTTAAGATGACAAGATTCTAGCATTTGTTGACACTCAAATACACAAGCAACCTGCTGAACAATCACTTAGTTAAAAACAAAATAACTCTTGAAACGTTCTTTTGTCTTCACTCATTATATGTATGATTTTCAAACATTTTCTGTAATTTCTCTTGATGAATTCTGAAATCAGTTTCATGTGAATTTTATGAATAATGATGTTTTAAAATTATTTTTTTAAAAATTTGACCACAAATCATTGGTTTAGTCAAAAGAAACAAAATACAGAATAGTATTATTTTTCATTTTTATTTCTGGAGTTTTACAATGAATTTATCTGTGTGTATGTCTAAGGGTCTTAGAATACACTCTGTAGACCAGATTATCCACAAATTCACAGACTTGTCTGTCTCTGTCTCTTAAGTCCTAAAATCAAAGACGTCCACCACCACATGCAGAGGAAACATTAAACTTGAGAAAACATAACCGATTTTTTTCCTTTCCACTGAAATAATAGAGCATAGCTAAATTATAAGGAAAAAACTTTTAAACACTCTTTTTTAGTAAGTGAGCTAAATAGATCCAATAAATTGATGAATGTTTTATTTAAGCTAACTTCACAAGATAATGCACACTCATAATGCATTTTCAGGTCCTCTATGCCATAATAAATTTATTTACTTTTAAAAATAGGAATGAAAATGGCTTCTGAAAACTTTGCAATGTGAATTTTTCTGTTCTGCCAGATTACATTGGGAATATTTGGCAATTCCTCAATACTAGTCTATTATGTCATTAAGATAGTCACTGGAAAGCATTTAATGCCCAAAGACCTGATTATAGAGCATTTGACTTTTGCCAACTGCTTGTCTATCATCTCAAGAGGCATTCCACAGACGCTGTCAGATTACGGATTTGAAGATTTCCTAGATGACATTGGATGTAAATTGGTAGTGTATATTTCCTGCGTAACAAGGGTGATGTCCCTTTACACGATGTGTCTATTGAGTTGCTTCCAAGCAGTCACGATCAGCTCCAGCATCTCCAGGTGGATAAAGCTTAAACACAGAGCCACAAAGTATATTGGTCCCTCCTGCTCAGTCAGTTGGCTTGTGCACCTTCTTCTAAACATGTTGACTCCCAACAATAGTGTCAGGCCCCGGTTATGACAAAAATGTGACTAACAGGGTGGTTTATGGGTACTGCTCATGGTTGTCTTGGGACACTGTGGCAATAACACTATATATGTTCTTACTTTTCTTCTTTGATGGTCTATGCCTGGGTCTCATGTCCTGCTCAAGTGTCTACATGCTGCATATGCTCTACAGACATAAGAGACAAGTCAAGCATATCCACAGTGCTCAGCACTTTCTGAAAGTCTCCCCTGAAGACAGAGCCACCCAAACTATTCTCCTGCTGCTATGCACATCTGTCATCTCCTACACATTCTCTTCCATTGTGGTCATTGTTAAGACCTGCTCCAAATATCCAGTGCTATGGGGAGTAAATGTATTCACATTTATAGAAATATGCTTTCCAATATTTTGTCCCTTTGTTCTCATCACCCATATGAAGTATAGTTCCAGCCTGTTTTTTCCTGCTTTAGTAAAAGATAGAGCCCTGTTTATCACTTTTTTATATATATTGTTATATTCTTTTATCTGTTGTACAACACAAAACTGCAATTTGAAGACATTAAGCATTTTATAATTGACTTCTTCATTATGTAAACTGATAAGTAGTCATTTTGTGGGAAACCATTTGATAGGTGTGTTCTTTATTTTTGTTGTTCTTCTGACAAAATATATGGCAAAGGCAATTCAAAGAAAAAAAAAGCTTTCTTTCACCCCACAGTCTGAAGGTGCAGTCCATAACGGTAGGGTAGAAGCAGTGGGAGAAATGGATTTGTAGAGAGAGAAGCAAAACATATGTGGTAACATTGACACAGTCGGGAAGTAGAGGCTTGAATTCCTGTGCTCGGTTCTTTTTTTTTTTTTCCTTTGGTCCTTTTATTAAGAATCTACATCAGCCTATGTGATATTATCACCCAGACTCTGACCTCAGGGGGACCACTCTGAAACACCTTCAGAAAAAGCCTTCCCTACCATAGACTCCCCTTGTAAACTTTGAATGCTTTATAAACATTGTAAATCCTTAAGTCAGGAAATTGTCCAGGCCCCTGCCTTAGGGATTCCATCAGCCTGGCTAGAAGCTTCAAGTTTTCCCCTGGGCATCCCATACATTTTTCTGGGTGCCCCTTCTTCAGCTCTTTAGCTCCCCTGTGTGGCACCCAACTGTTGTCATAAAGGGGTGCTCAGATCTTTATCAGCATCCGCTGATAGCCTCTCTTCACCTCTGGAAAGCAACACCTCAGGACACCAGAGTGGCTGAGGCCAAAACTTCAGAGCCCGTTGACCTAAGATCAGAAGCCTTAAGAAACTTGAGAAGCTGAAGAAATGGAGAAAGCAAGAGCCCTTGAACTCTCAGTTAAGGCTGCTGCTGCTGACAGGGAACTCAATGAGAGAAAGGCATTTCCAGGTTTGGAGCTAGCCTGTGAGATGAAGTCATCTCTATGGCAACAAAGAAAAGGTAGATATTCCCACAGTCAGGGAGCGTTACCTAGTCTGGCACTTCCAGCCAGGGACCGGGACCAGCAATTTGGCTCCTCAGTATAAGGTCACAGTTTATTTGAAGAAAATTGTTTTGTTTGGCTTAGAGTTCAACTCTATATAAACACCATAATGCATAAGTCAAGAGGCCCCTCCTCCACCCCCTCTGATTGTCATAATGACATTTCCAGGCTCTGTAACTGTCATACGGTAATCTCCAGCCCATCAACAGGACCCTTCTCAGATTATGCTATTTTTAGGTGAAAAGTCTGAATAAAAATCACCAATCCTTGAGCAGCAAAACCCACCAATCCCTGGACAGGAAAACCCTCCAATCTCTGAGATCTCTGAAGCTCAGGATTTGAAATCCTCTTCTCTTCACCCTGTAAATTTCTGCTCTAGAAATCCCCACTCCTAAGAAGTCCTCTATAAGGAGAGTGTCCGTGACTGCTCAATCCCCTGCTGTCTTCCCCAGGCTGCAAAGGCGCCACTCCTGGATCTTCCCCTCCCTATCCCTGATTACTCCATCCAATAACTCTCTTTTAAGAGATTTGCTACCTGGTGTGGCTCTCTGATTGGAAGAAGCCAAAAGCACAGAGGAGAAGAAGTAAAGAAGGAGTGGGGATGAAGCTACGGAGCTCCTACAGGAGCTACACTGCCTCTGCTGAGGAGGCCTCCTCTCAGAGCTGTGTGGTTCCTGGGCTCCTGTGTCTCACAATGCCCTTCCCTTGGGACACTGTCTCACCTTAGAGTGGTGTGGTTCCTGCGCTTCCTTGTATCAGGATACCCTTCCCTTGGTTTCATGGGCTCCTGAGTCCCACTTTCCTTCTGATCAGGAAGGCCAACAATATTGACAAATGTGAAGATCACAAGTACACGTTGTCAACTTGATACATACATATTATTTTGAACTATAAGAAAATCAATCTTTTAATAAAAGTCTATATTTGTAAGGTCAGGATGACATATGTTTCCAAACTTTAAAAACCATAATCATGAGAATATAAATTCATGTATACCAAAACTGATGTAAAAATCCAAACATGGATCAACAAGGATACATAACTATACACATACATGCATACATACTTACATACATACATACATATACATACAAGTATATGTGTACACATATATATATATATATATGTATATGTGCAAACCATCAAATGTTTATGCTCCTGGTATATTTTAATCATTTCAGAAAAATGCTTGACACTATATTAATCGGGAAAAATGAATGAAAGTGACCAAAGGGGATAACTAACACAAAAGATGCTTGAAAAACCCACGTGGAAGGTCTATGTATGTCTTTTTGTGTGAGTGTATGTTTGTATAATCCTGTATGGAGTATTATGATCATCTCAGAATCTATGGGTTACAAACTAAAAAGCTATGTGTAGACACCTGCCCTTGAATTTTTGGTCAGAGTGTCTGGAGGCCACCCAAACAATGCAAACTACTGTCATTGCTCTTGGTTGACAACCAGAACTTTGTGGCAAGATCCTCTTGCTGACAATACCACACATTTTGGATGTGAAACATGAGAAATTTAGTTCATATTGTCTAATACAGTTCATCACTGCTGGGTACATTCTATAGCACCTGAGATGCATTCAGGACGTTGGAGGAAGAAAGTCATTAATATACTTACCCAAAAATAAACACTATGAATGACAACAATGACTATTCTAGTAAGATATTTCCATTGCTAAATTGGTAGCACAACTGTTATCGGAGTAACCAGACAAGTTCTGCTTGGATTTGGGATTTGTTCTGTAGTAGTGATTCTCAACACGTGGGTCATGACCATTGGAAAACACATTTTTCCAATGGTCTTAGGAACTGAGACCGTGCTCAGCATCAAAATCACCATTGTAATAACAAAAAACAAATTACGGTTGTAGAGTTTTAAGACTGGAGAGGTAATATGTATTTTCCAATGGTTGTGACCACAGACTGAGAACAGCCACTTTACAGAAAGATTGTTGCTGTAAATCAGGCCAGGAATGCATGCTGGGTAAACTCAAAAGTCCCATAGATACAATGAAAGCCATTATTTTGCTAAATATACTTAGTGTCAAACTACTCTTAAATTATTACATCTGTAGCCATAGATTAGTGCAACACTCAGAATTCATCACAGAAGATGCTGTGTGCTGTGAATGTGGTTAGATCACACTGATGAAAGTGCAGGTAGTGGGTGACTCTGTAATGCACAATCACAAATGGGATGTCTATATCATTTCCCTTACTGCAAGCTTCAAATAACCTCATGGGCAAAAAGGATGGAAAAATTCAAAGAGCCAAATTTGAAGAAGGATCAGAGAATAATAGTATCTATTGGCTAAGACAGGGTCACTGAACACATGAACTCAAATAGCTGTGGTTGTCTTCATAACACACACACAACATTAGAGCAGTCATAATTCTATCATGTAGGAGGGGTTTAGGGCACCCCAGGCTTTAGGAGGTATTGATAGTTTATGGCTTCTGGTAAGCAAAAGGCACTTTTCTGTAAGAGGTCATCTAGTAGGTCAGCCAGGCATTAGGGGTAACTTTACACAATTATGAGTATATGGACAGTAGAAAATGACTTGATAGATTAGAAAAAAATATACTGTATGAAGTTTGGAGAATTTGGGAATGTGAAAGTAGATCTAGAGAACTTAAGAGAATAAGCAAGTGAATATGAACAAAGTGCATTGTACACTTATATGACACTCTGCAAGAATTAATGAAAATATATTTTAAAAATATTTTGATATCTATTACAACCCTCACAGTTTTCCCAAAGGCCAGGGCTGCTCCTGGGACCCAAGCTCTCCCCAACAGCCACTAACTTTCCCCCCTACATAGGCTTTATATGTCAGCCCCCAGCTTTGGCAGAAGACTTCTGCTTTCCTGGAGGCCATGCCATACTGGGAGCCCCAGTGGCCACACAGGAATTGGGAAACCCAGAGACAATTTGGCACCCCAAAACCCAGAGATCACACAGGCTTTTAAAAACTGCAACAAAACAACAACAACAAAACAAAAACAAAAAACCAGCAAAGACATCCTACTCTTCCTGAAGATTAACTTGTGAACAAAGCCACAGGCCACTCGGGCCAGAAGACCATAGGGAAAACAAAAACCATGAATCTAAAATCTAATTTTCCTAGGGGGGAAATTTAGTACTTAATTATTCTGGGGGGTATGAGGGGGTGTCAGGATCTCTAAGTACAACTAAAGGTCACTGCTGGGTCCTTAGCAGAGTGAGGCATTTCTAGGAATTCCTGATGCTAGCTAGAGCAGGGGTTTTTTTGTTTTTGTTTTTGTTTTTGTTTTTTTAAATCAGGAGAAGGGTCTGGCCTATAATCTTCCCTGAGGGCCACCTCCTTACAAGACCTAGAATTACCCAGATCAGGGAAGAAGTTTTTTTTTGTTTTTGTTTTTGTTTTTTATTGTTATTAAGCATTGTCTAATAGCAGCTATCACTGGAAGAAAGAAGAGAGACAAACGATAGCTTTCCTTGTTTCTTTTTTATGAGCCAGATTAAGTGACATGGGTCCAGACATCTAGGTCTGAAATATCTGCTGAGAGAACCCAAGGTGAGAATTGGAGCGCCTCATTCCAGAATTCTAAGCCTTCCTTTTGGGAGATTTAAGTCTTCTAGATTTAAGTAAAGCTTCCAGGTAGCACATTTGAAGATATCTCTGATGTGACATTGAATTACTCATAATTAGAAAAGAAGGAAAGAACTGTTAGAGACTTTTCAGGTCTCTGGGGAATCAGCTCAGGCAAATGAAAGGCCGTAAGGAGCACAAGCTTGTAAAGAAAGGAAAGAGAGAGTTGGACTTTTACTACTTGCTGCCTGCATGGGGGGCGGGGAGCAGGAGGTCTGGAGGGCCTGGGACCTGACAGACTTCCCACTGCTCACTGCTGTGGGGCGCTAGCAAAAACGTTTAACAGTCTGGACCTGGAGACCTTCCCTGCCCACTGCTCACTGCTGTGGGGTGCTCCCAGATTCTTAACAGAGTTTGGAGCCAGGGACTCTGTCAAAGGCCGTGTAGCAAACGTGGTTAAGGGCATCTGTTTAGAGACACTCTCCAGATGAAGTCAGGCAAAGAGCAGGAGGCTCTTCTGGGGAGAGGAAGTCCTGTACCTTAATGCCCAGCTCAGATTGGTTCTCTGGTTTGGGCGGACTACTACCTCAAACAGCAAGATCCTCTTGAGGAGTTACTTTGCTAACATACATTATTTTAAATACCTTTTCTTAGGAGAAATTTGACCTTTTTCATAAAAATGGCTCTAGCCTGGGCCGTCTTGTCCAGTAGAGAATGCACATCCTAAGAACCTAAGTACTTTTCACTGGGGGATAAAACTTCCATCTTCTCCATAGTGTGTGGGGCTACAGGTTGTCACACTGGAACAAGAGACTTTCAAATTCTAACTTTAGTGCCACTGCTAACAGGAACTGACATATTATTTCTGGTGGTGTCACATAACAGTGACACCACCAAACCAGGAGTACCCTCCTTGAGTCTGTTTAAAGGGTCTATATTTACACTTTTAAGTTTGTTTTACTCACATGTCTAACCTTGAGTTTTGTTTTCATTTGCACATTTCACAAAACAGAACAAATTTTCTTATTTGTATTTTGTTTGAGACTGAGCATTCTGAAATATCCCTTTGAAGCATTGAGAGCTATCTGCTCCTTGTTCAAGGTAAGACACATGGTACATAGCTTATGTAAACACTTAAGTAGGCAGAGGGGAGGGAAAGCTGACAGATGATTAACTGGCACTGACCTGGAAAACTCTGCCTCTGACACCCCAAAGGAACAAAGCTACAAATGTTGTTGTTTATTAATATTTACTATTGACTTATCTTTTAGTTAGGCAGCAGTTATTCCTAAACCAGATGTATACCCAAATCACCACACAGAGACAGGGATTCATTAACCTATAGCACAACATTGGACAATGATTACTCTATTTTAAACCTCCAAACCTGCATAGTTTCCTGTCAATCAGATTTTACCCGTTATACTTGCTTTTAGTCATACCTAAGGTCCAGTCCATCTCTCCACGTGGTTCCAAGGATTCTCCTGTGGATTCTCTCTTCTCCTCTTCCCCCTCGCCTCCTCCTCCTCCCCTCTCCAGACCAGGATGTCCCACCCTATATTCTCCATTGTACAGCATTGGCTGGTTGGTTCTTTAATTGACAATACAGAGAACAAATGGTGGCATGTTTACACAAACTTGAGACAAGTGATACTTAGAATAAGCATCACAATGCAATGTCCGTATTGAAACCAGATAGTGGGGTAGAGAAATCAGCATTTGAATGAACAAGGGTAAATTGTATACATTCCACAAGAACATTATACTAACAGTGGTATATCTTGCAAAAGGTCAAGCTTAAATGTTGACCATGTCAGTGATAATAATCCACGTGACGTACTTGGGAGGCTTTTCTGCAGTGTGAATACTCTGATGTGAAAGGTGGTACTCTCAGCAAAGGATTTCCTAGAATTTCTGTACTCCTAAAGCCAAAGATTGTATTCCTTCCAGCAACACTTTCTTATGTCAGTCAGTCAGAGAAGGCAAGAAAAACCTAAGGGACATGCATGGGCTTTAGGGTTGAAAAGGCATCTGTCTAGTCAGGGAAAAGGCAAGCATTGTGGAATGCCACTAGTATACGCTAAGACCACTGACCCTGAATCTTTTCATGTGAGGCTAAGCAAAGTAGTAGGAGTTTATGTGCCATAAGAAGGTTTGCTGGCTAGTTTTTTATGTCAACTTGACACAGGCTGCAGTCCTTTGGGAAGAGAAAACATCGGCTGAGAAAATGCTCCCATCAGACGGGTCTAGGGCTAAGCCTATGGGCATGTTCTTGAGTAGTGACTGATGTAGGAATGCCTCGCCAATTGTTGGAGGCGCCACTCCTAGACAGCTGGTCTTGATGAATAAGAAAGCAGGCCGAGCAATTCAGGAGAAGCCACCCAGTAAGGAGAGCTCCTCCACTGCCTCTGCATCAGTTCCTTTCTCTTGGTCCCTGTCTTGAGTTCCTGCCCTGACTTTCTTCAATATTGGATTGCGATATGTAAATGTAAACAATATAAATCCTTTCCCCCACAAGTTGCTTATGATATAGGGATTCTATCATAGCAATAGAAATTCTAATTGAGACATAAGACGAAACACTAAGTGCATATCAATCCTATCAACCACATCCCCTATCCAGGAATGGACAGGGAAGCACAACTTCTTGTTCTGCTGTTATAAAACACTGTGAGGTGAGGCCTACCCCTCACAGTAAAAAAGGAAAGACCAGAAGAGCTCATGGAGCATGGGTGTAAGGACTGCACCTAAGGATGTTATAATTACCAAGTTGTGCAGCGTCACAGTATGGTGCAGATATTCTGCCCTTGAAAAATGTATGGACACATATTCAAAGGTCACACTTCCATACCATGATGGAGACAGAAGCTATAAAAAGTCACCACAATTTCTATTTCCCTATGTCCTTACCCCATGTCCGCCATTGTTTTCCCAAGCTCCCAATGTTGGGGGAGAAATAAGCCTCAGTAGCATTAGCAGTCTTCTCAAAAGTTCAGTAATCAACAGCCGCAGAGGCATAAGGAAAACTGGTAATTATGCTATAGGCCCCACACAGCAATTTCTACTCTCTTCTCTCAGTTGAGTCCCTGAAATGCCCAACATCATTTGAGTCTTGGTAGCAGACTGGAGATGTAAGGGTCATTCCCCCTTTTAGTGTAAATCTTTAATTTATTTATTTATTTATTTATTTTTAGATTATGCCTTTTGTCAGATACTATTATCCTCATGGCTACTGTCGTACTCCTGACATCCCCTGAATTTCCAACACATGGTCTTGTTTTAGTCACTTCCTCTTTCTATCATGGTTAGAAATGGTAATCATGATCAAACACCAGGGTTATGAATATGGACTAACACCTAGCACCTGTCACTATGAGTAGGTTAACACCTGACATTAGACAGGCCTAGCTCCACATTCTCCTTCCAAAGTCACTTATGTCTTACATGCTAGACAAGCGCACTGTGCTTGCTTGCATCCTTAGCCCTACCATGATAACTTGCACACTGCCTATTCTGAACTCGATCACTCCAGTCTACTACACTGTACATCTCCATACTCAACCACATAGTACCTTTAAATGACTGTTCTCGTTTTACCTCCAAGATTGTTTATTCTACCACTTAATGGTCTCTAAATCATTTCAAACATTTTAATTTGTTTTATAATTTATTCACTTTATATATCTATCTTAGCCCTGTCCTTCATCTCTTCCCTGTCCCACCCTCCCTCCCTCTTACCCTATATGTCCCTCCCCTAGTCCACTGAAACAGGGAGTCCTCCTCCCTTACCATCTGACCCTAGCCTATTGAGTTTCATTAGGACTGCTTGGGTCTTCTTCCTCTGTGGCCTGGCAAGTCCACCCCACCAGGGAGAAGTGATCAAAAAGCAGGCAACCAAGTTCATTTCAGAGATAGCTCCTGCTTCCCTAGTAGGAGACCCACATGAAGACTGAGCTGTCTATGGGCTACATCTGGATCTTCTTCATATATGGTCCTTGGTTGGCTCATCAGTCTTTGCAGGACCCCTGGGCCCATATTTTTTGGCTTTGTTAGTCTCCTTGTGAAGCACCTGTCCTCCGCAGGCCCTTGTATTCCCCGCCCCCTTCTTCCATGAGACTCCCAGCATTTTGTCCAAAGTTTTGCTGTGAATCTTGGCGTCTGCTTCAATCCCCTGCTGAGCAGAGTCTTTCAGAGGACAACTATGATCGGCTCCCATCCTTTTCCCTCTCTTCCACCACTTCCAGTGTCTATCCTGTTTGCTCTTCTGACTAAGAATTAAGCATCCTCTCTAGGGTCCTCTTGTTATTTAGCTTCTTTAGGTTTGTGGATTTTAGTATGGTTATCCTGTATTATACAACTAATATCTGCTTATAAGTGAGTATATACCATGTGTGTCTTTCTGCTTCAGAGTTACCTCCCTCAGGATGATCTTTTCTAGTTCTATTCATTTGCCTGCAAATTTCATGATTTTCTTGTTTTTAATGGTGGAGTAATATTCCATTGTGTAAGTGTACCACAATTTTTGTGTCCATTCCTCAGTTGAGGGACATCTAGATTGTTTGCAGCTTCTGGCTATTATGAATAAAGCTGCTATTAACATAGTTGAGCAAATGTTCTTATTGTATGTTGGAGCATCTTTTTGTGTAGATGCTCAGGAGTGGTATAGAGCTAAAAATGTCCAAGAAAGCCTTTAGTGATCCCAGTGAATCTTACTCTTAATAATAATGTCACCATTTTGGTTGATGGACGTTATATTACTTCAAAAACCTATGATTCTTCCTGATTCTTGTTGTACTTCCTTCTAATTAGGAACCTTAGCTACCCCTTTCTCTGAGCCATGATTCTGGTCCACTAATCCTCTTTTGGACCTTGGCCTCTACCCCATTCTTTCTCAATCAACTTCACAAATGATTCTCTACTGTGCAGGTAAATGGAGACAGTTAATGGCTTTAGAAAAGGTTATTCAAAAGTATTGCTTCTTGCCCAAACTTCCCATCATCCCCTAAACAGACATTTACCTTTCCAGTCAGCCACTGCATACAGCAATAGACACCCATTGTTCCTGTTTAATTCTGATTAAAAAAAAAAAAGCCTAGTGGTTCTTTGATATTCAGCTTGGTTTTATCTCTATGAATTTTACTTAAGTTACATTGGCACAACCTCTGGACATAACCTGTCACAAAAGTTTACACTTTTGTGTAAACTCTTTTCCAAAAAAGAGGTCAACTCTATATATAATCTCTGACATGCAGTTAGGCTTTGAGAGTCTGCAGGGCTCCAAAACAAAAACAAACAAACAAACAAACAAACAGCAAGAGAATGGTACTAACAGAGTTCCAGAATACCAAAATCCAGAGAATGAGTTAACACGGACTGGGCACAATGAAGTTGGAGATCACTCTTTACTTTTGAGTTTCATAGATCTTTTATAGCCATGAGAACAATGGAAAAAGGAAGGCTTAGAAGAAGGAAATAACAATCAGGCTGAACTAGTGTCATGACTACACACACACACACACACCCCACACTCACGCACACACACCACAGACACTTGGCTACCTAGGAAGTCAGCTTAATTTGGGTTGTCATCTTTATCCCCATGGCTCAATGCCGTCATTTCTTTAAGACCAGGAATACTGAAATATGTGTAACTTTCAGTGTTCCCATCACCAGTTCCGTTTTCCACTCTATTTATTGTTCCTTAAGTTTTCACAAAACAAAAACAAAGATATAGCCATATGGTATTTTTTCTTTGTTCACATACTCACAGTTTGTATCTGAAGCTGCAGCCTTCTGCTACCATGCAGGCAGAATTTCAAATGTTTCTTATAGTAGCAAGCTTAAATACTCTAGTTCTTCTTAGCTTTGTTCCACTTCAAAGCTTTTGCATTTCTCAAGCAAGTATTCTTGCATCTGGAATGTCTTCACACAGAGAAAACAATCTTATCTGGCATGTGAATTTGAGTAAAATTTGATGAGAAAGCTTTTTATTGATCTTTTGCAATTTTTCTATGAGCTTGAAATTATATCACATCATACATAATATTTTTAAAAATTCAACAATTTTCAAAAATAATAAAACTTCTAACTTTTTGATTATGGAAATACTAAAATACTGCTACAAATTTAGAGGAAGCATTTTCAAAATGTGGAACTGAAGAAAGTTTCTGGAAAACACATACATACACACAAACATACACACATATTCTAGCAATAAGGAAGTCAAATGAGCCTAGGAAATACAGAAGTGCACTTATATGTGTCTCACTTCCTTATCGTATTCTTCTGACAAACTATCTGACAAAGGCCACTCATAGGAAAAAAAAGGTTCCACTTCATCATGATAAGTCAGTGGGAGTGAGAAAAGCATGGTAAGGCAGCAGCAGTGATGGAAGTTGTTGTAAGACGACAAGTATACGTTACTATTGAGCTCGTCGTCAGGAAGCATAGAGATGAGCGGCTGCCCCCCTTTTTTTAAAGACTCTACATCAGCTAATGAAATGGTTTGACCCAGATTTGAAGTGCCTCTTCTCCCAAATTAAACATTTCTAAAAATCTCTCACAGTCTTATAAACAATGCAAATAACCATCACAAGTCCACATTATCAACTTGACAACCAAAAACATTACTTTAACAATAACAATCTGTTATTTAATGAATGTTTATATTTTAAATGTTCAATATAGCAGAGGTTACCCAATTTTAAAAATGCATGTTGAACCATTAGAAAATAAACTATATATATATATATATATATATATATATATATATATATATAAAATGAAATAAAAGCCTATCATAGAATCATATGTGTATATGTGTATATGTATATATGTATTTATATGTATATATATTCTTGACTGGCATCATATGTATATATATTCTTGACTGGCATCATATGTATGTATACATATATATGTATGGATATATATATATATATATATATATATATATATATATATATATATGGATCATAAGATATACCCATGGATACAATGATAGCACAACTGATTTTGGGGTAATCAACCACTTTTGGGTTGTGTTTAGGACTTGTTCCTCAAGAAGAAATACATGCCTGGTGCTACAAAACTGACCAAGAACTCACAGACCTGATGGAGAAATTACTGTCACTATTTTTTAAGTAAATATAGTGCCAAATTGCCCTGTAAATTCATATATCTATACCCCTAAATTAGTGCAACACTCAGAGCTCATCCGAGAATTTTTTGTGAATGTTATTGTCACACCGACTGAAGTGTGGAGAACGAAGACTCTGTAGCGCTCAGTCACAAATGATATATCTATATTATTCCCACCATCCCAATGTTCAGGTGACATCGGGAAAAAAGAAGATGGAAAAACTGTCAAAGCCAGCTGTCTGAGAGGATCATGGGAAAACAATATTGTCTATCAATGACAGAACCACTGCACTCATGAACGCACATCTTGATTGCTGCCTGAGACTTGTTCAAGACAGTGCTAATCAACATTGTAGTATGAGGGAGGGCTTCATTAAATCTCAGCTTTAACTGAAGACCTGTAGATAGTTAAAGGCTTCTGGATAGGGAGAGTCAGTTTTAATTAAAGGTGTGTTCCCTAGTAAATCAGCCACCCTCCAGTGGATAGCCTCATAAACCTATGAGTATATGAACAGAAAAAAATAGGCCTTGCTGAGTTGTGAAACATGGAGGACATGAAATTTGGAAAGGTTGGAATTGTGGACATGGATCTAGAAAACTTGGGAGTACAGGTAAGAGATGAACATGATCAGAGAGCATTGTGTGTATATGCCATATTCTCAAAGAATTAAAAATACTTTAATTTTAAAATATTCCAATAACTATAATCTGTTCTTTTTTACTTTGTAAATTATGTTTTTCTGGATTCAAAGTTCAGAGGAATAAACATTACATCATGGGAACAGCATTTCTAATGAAATGGATAAATTTCTAGATAGATACGTCTTGCCAAAGCTAAATCAATATCAGATAAACTAAATATAAATAGTTCTATAACCTTAAAAGAAATAGAAACAGTCATTAATAGTACCTGAATCAAAAAATATCCAGGGCCAGACAGTTTTAGTGTAGAATTCTATCAGACTTTCAAAGAAGAGCCAACAGCAATACTCCTTAGAGCCTGATGGCCAACTGTTGGGGAGAGTGAATGGAATTTTATGTAAGAAGTGGGAAATAGTAAGAGCTGGAGAGGACAGGAACTCCACAAGGAGAGCAACAGAACCAGAAAATTTGAACACAGGGGTCTTTCCAGAGACTCATACTCCAACCAAGGACTATTCATGGAGATAACCTAGAACCCCTGCACAGATGTAGCCCATGGCAGTTCAGTGTCCAAGTGGGTTACCTAGTAATGGAAGAGGGACTGCCTCTGACATAATCTGATTGGCCTGCTCTTTGATCACCTGCCCCTGAGGGGGGAGCAGCCTTACCAGGCCACAGAAGAGGACAATGCAGCCACTTTTGATGAGAACTGATAGACTAAGATCAGAAAGGAGAGGAGAACCTCCCCTATCAGTGGACTTGGGGAGTGGCATGCATGCAGAAAGGGGAGGGAGGGTGGGATCGGGAGGGGAGGAGGTAGGGGCTTATGGGGGGATACAAAATGAATAAAGTGTAATTAATAAAAAATTTAAAAAGTTAAAAAAACTACTTTATAAAATAGAAACAGAAGGAACATTGACAATTTTTTCTGAGGCCACAGTCACTCTGATAAATAAACCTCACAAAGACTCATTCAACAAGGAAAGAGAATTTCAGACCAATCTCCCTTAAGAACATTGATGCAAAAAATACTCAATAAAATACTCACAAAACAAATCCAAGAACACACTAAAGATATTACCTGTAGGCTTAGATTTTTCACCAAACCAATTTTATTTAGGGTTCTTTTTAAAATAATAATAATAATATATATTATTTATTTTATTTGTATTCTGGCTGTGGCTCCCCCCCTTGTCTCCTCCCAATCCCACCCTCCCTCCCTCTTTTCCTCCCATGCCTCTCCCCTAGTTCACTGATAGGGGAGGTCCTCCTCCCCTTCTATCTGACTCTAGTTTATCAGGTCTCATCAGGACTGGCTGCATTGTCTTCCTCTGTGGCCTAGCCAGGCTGCACCATCCAGGGGGAGGTTATCAGAGAGCCTGCCACTGAGTTCATGCTGGAGACAGCCCCTGTCCCCCTTACTAGGGAACTTACTTGGAGACTGAGTCTATGGGCTACATCTGAGCAGGAGTTTTAGGTCCTCTCTATGCATAGTCCTTGGTTAGGGTATCAGTCTCTACAGGGTCCCCAGGGCCCAGTTTTTTGTTTTTTTGGTTTTTTGGTGGTTTTTTTTTTTTGTTTTTGGTTTTGGTTTTTTTTTTTTTTTTGGCTCTGTTGGTTTCCTTGTGGAGCTTCTGTCCCCTCCTGGTTTTTCTATCTCCCTCTTCTTTCATAAATTTCCATGCCCTCTGCCCAAAGTTTGGCTATGAGTCTCAGCCTCTGCTTTAATACCTTGATCAGTAGAGTCTTTCAGAGGCCCTCTGTGGTAGACTCCTGTTCTGTTCCCTGTCTTCTCCTGCATCCAATGTCTATCATGTTTACACTTATGAATGAGGATTGAGCATCTTCCTTAGGGTCTTCCTTGTAGTTTAGCTTCCCTAAGAGTATAGATTTGAATATGTTTTTCCTATATTATATATCTAATAACCACTTATGAGTGAGGGCTCTTAAGCAACCTCCCTTCCAACCTTCTGCAACTTTAGGTAGGAAATTAGCAAAGAAAAGGACTGTAGTTGTTTATTTACTTCCTGATTAGGGTCAATGGTTTATTAAGGGATTATCAAACTCAGTCCTCAGGATACCAGAAGTCCAGTCCAAAGGTCAACATGAAGCAGTGAAAGCCAAAAGACTCAATTGGATTGCTTGTAGAAGTTCTCTGAAACATTGCTCTCTGTGAAGTCAAGTGTCAAAGCACGAAGATCAGTACAGCGATGTCAATCCAAAAGGCAATGACTCACTCTGCATGGGCCTCTATATATGTTCTTTTCCCAAAGTCCACCCACAGATGTTCTCACCTGGCCAACAGTCATGCCCATCACATGCGAGGGGTCACAGCAAAACATCATGTTCCCTCTCACAAGCCAACCTTGGAAAAACATCACAAGACCAGCTTGCAGCAAGATATCAACATGACAAAATTCAATCTTCAAATAAACCCTAAATTTCTACTTCAATTAAGTAGGCTTCATGTCAGGCATTTAGGGATAGTACTAAAAGCCATCAATGCAAACATCATATAAATAAACTAAAAGGAACAAACCACATAATTATCTCACTAGATGATGAAGAAGCCTTTGACAAAAATCCAACACCCCTTCATGTTTAAAGTGTAGGAGAAATCAGGGATACAAGGCACATACCTAAACACAATAAAGGCAATATACAGCAAGCCAATAGCCAACATCAAACTAAATAGAGACAAACATAAAGCATTTACACTAAAATCAGGGAGAAGACAAGACTGCCCACTCTCTCCATATCTATTCAACATAGTACTCGCAATGACACAACTAAAGGAAATTGCTATTTGCAGAAGATATGATAGCATCCTTAAGTGACTCCCAAAATTCTACCTGGGAACTCTCACACCTAATAAAATCCTTCAGCAAAGTGGCTAGATACAAATTTAACAAAATTCAGTAGCCCTCCTGTATACAAATGACTAATAGGCTGAGAAAATAAGTAAACA
Source organism: Psammomys obesus (assembly GCF_907164565.1). Lineage (NCBI taxonomy): Eukaryota > Metazoa > Chordata > Mammalia > Rodentia > Muridae > Psammomys > Psammomys obesus. The sequence goes on along the minus strand of NW_026589817.1, from coordinate 139,476 downwards.
AAACCCTTTATAATAGCCACAAGTAACATAAAGTATCTTGATGTAACTCTGACCAAACAAGTGAAAGACTTGTATGATAAGAACCTCAAGTCTCTGAAGAAAGAAACTGAAGAAGATAGCAGAAGATGGAACGATGTCACATTCTCTTGGATTGGTAAGACTAACAACAAGAAAAATTGCTAACTTACCAAAAGCAATCTGCAGATTCAATGCAATCCCATCAAAATACCTACATAATTCTTTACAGAACTTGAAAGAATTCTCAATCTCATATGGAAAACCAAACAAACAAAAAAAAAAAAGACTAGCTAAAACAATCTTGTTCAATACAATAACTTCTGGAGATATTTCCATTCCTGATCTCAAGCTGTACTACAGAGCAACGGTAAAGAAAACTGCATGGTACTGGCATAGAAACAGACTGGATGATCAATGAAATTGAATTGAAGACTCAGAAATAAACTCACATGCCTATGTACACCTACACCTGATTTTTGACAAATAAGCCAAAAAGCATACAATGGAAAACAGATAGTGTTTTCAATAAATGATGCTGATCTAACTTGATGTCTATATGTAAAAAAAAAAAAAAAAAGAAAAGAAAATAGATCCATACCTATCACCCTGCACAAAACTCAAATGTTAGTGGATCAAAGATCTCAACATAAAATCAGACACACTCTAAGTCTATTAGAAGAAAATGTGGGGATCAGCCTTGAACTCACTGGCACAGAAGATACCTTCCTGAACAGAAAACCAACAGCTTAGGCTCTAAAAGCAATAATTAATAAAGGAACCACATGAACATATGAAACTGAAAAGCTTCTGTAAGGCAAAGGACACCATAAAAAGGACAAAAAGGCAGCCTAAAGAATGGACAAAAACTTCAACAACTTGACATCTGACAAAGGTCTAATATCCAAAATATATAAAGAACTCAAGAAATTAAACACCAACAAAGGAAATAATCCAATTTAAACATGAGCTAAACAGAGAATTCAGGGACCTCCAGGTCCTTTTCTCTTTCCTCCTACTTTTCTTTTTTAAAATATTCATTAATTAATTCAATTTACATCTCTGTCATATGCCCCTCCCTCCTCTCCTCCCAGTACCATCCTCCTTCTAACATCACCTCTCTCCTATCCCTTAGAATAGGGGAACCTCCTTACCCAGACATCCCATTTCATTTTATTCACATGAAGACTGAGTTCATCTTCCTCCTCTGTGGCCTGGTAGGGCAATCCCATCAGTGAGAAGTGAACAAAATGTAGACCACATAACCATGCTCATAGCAGCTTTATTTGTAATAACCAGAAACTGGAAACAACCTAGATGTCCCTCAACCAAAGAATGGATACAGAAATTGTGAGATATATATATATATATATCACAATATATATATCACAATATATATATCACAATATATATATCACAATATATATATCACAATATATATATCACAATATATATATCACAATATATATATCACAATATATATATATCACAATATATATATATCACAATATATATATCACAATATATATATCACTATATATATATATATATATATATATATATATATATATATATAT
>NW_026589817.1:84288-137784 GCF_907164565.1 Psammomys obesus | reverse complement strand
TATATATATATATATATATATATATATATATATATATAACACTTTCTGAAAATTCAGGGAGAAGTTCTTCATTACCCAGTGCTTAAGCGAAAGTACAGGAATCAGAGCCACACTATTCTTGTTTTTCTCTTGTGGTTTACTCAGAAGGGCTCCAGGAACTTAGACAAGCTTAGGGTATTGAATGTATTAAGATTTTTGTGCGCACCAGGCATGGTGGTGCATGCCTAAAATCTATTATATATATATATAGAGAGAGATTATTCTAATATATATATATAATAGAATACTACTCAGCTTTTAAAAACAAGGAAATCATGAAATTTGAGGCAAATGATCATCCTGAGCAAAGTAACAGAGACCCAGGAAGACATACTTGGTGTGTATTCACTTATAAGTGTATATTAGCCATAAACCACAGGATTAACATGAAGCAATACAGAGACCCAAAGAAGCCAAAGAGTGTCCAGGGGAACATGCTTGGATCTCACTCAGAACAGGATATACAATAGGAGGAAGAATGGGGTGAGAGAAAGAACCAGGAGAGAAAATAGAAATCACTGGGGTCATCTTTGGGAAAGGGGAGGCCTCTGGGAGTCTATGGTGTAAACTTAGCTGAGACTCCAAGCGATGAGTATTAAGGAGCATGAAGTCAGCACCTCCTGTAGCCAGGTAGGACTCTCAGTGGAGGAAGGGTGACACCAACAAACCCATAAAACTTTCAACCCAAAATGTGTCTTGTCTACAAATGTTTAAGGTTAAAGATGGAATAGAATTGAGAAAATGGCAAACCAGTGAGTGTCCCAGCTTGAGACTCACCCCATGGGAGAGGGCCAACCACTGTCACTATTAATGATACTCTGCTACGCTTGGAAACAGTAGTCTAGCATAACTGTCTTATTAGATGCTTGAGCCGACAGCTGATGGAGACAAATGCAGAGACCCATGGACAAGCAATGGGCTGAGCTTGGGAGTGTTGTGGAAGAGTGGAAGGAAGAATAGAAGAAGCCTGAGAGGCCAAGGACATCACAAAAAGGCCTAAAGAGTAAATTAACCAGGGCCTATGGGACACAAAGACTGAACCACCAACCAAAAGCATACATGGACTGAACCTAGACCTCCTACATATACCTAGAAGATATGCAGCTTGTTTACCTTTAAGTTTCTTAACAATAGGAGCGTGAGCTGTCCCTGACTCCATTTATTGCTTCTGGATCACTTTCCCCTAACTGGAATGCCTTGTTAATTGCCAGTGAGCAAGGATGTGCTAAGTCTTGCTATGACTTGAGGCGCCAGGGTATATTGATACCCCTTGGGGACTTGCTGTTTTCTAGGAGGAGGGGGAAGGGAATGGGAAAGGGAGATTTGGGTGTAGGATTGGAAGGATAGGAGGAAAGTGGCTGAGAACCAGCTGTAAAGTGATTAAATAAATAAATAAATAAATGGAAAATGCAGTATAAAGGATTCTTTGTCCATATTTTTCAGCATATTCAGTATATCCTGAATACTAAATGTGGGCTTTCATTTATATAGTCATTTCCTGAATTACAAACATTGCATTAAACTGTACTAAAGAGACCTGATTGGTGAGTTCCCTAGTAATGGGAACAGGGACTGTCTCTGACATAAACTCAGCGGCTGAATCATTTCATCTCCCCCTGAGGTAGCCTTACCAGGCCACAGAGGAAGACAATGCAGTCAGCCCTGAGGAGACCTGATAGGCTAGGGTCAGAGGGAAGGGGAGGAGGACCTCCCCTATCAGTGGACTTGGGGAGGGGCATGGGAGGAGAAGAGAGAGGGAGGGTGGGGTTGGGAGGGGGTGGGGGAAGGATCTACAGCTGGGATACAAAGTGAATAAACTGTAATTAATAAAAAAATAAATAAAATTTAAAAAGATACTTGAAAAAAAAAGGGACCTGATTCTAGGTAGAACAAACAATGGAAGATTCTAGAAAATGTTAAGTTTTATGCTAATGTAATAATGAGTTAGTCATGCCACATGTTAAACCACAGATAATTTTTAGTGATAAGAAAATATTAAACAAGGAATACAAATGAAAAGGGGATGCTGAGAAAATATATATACATTTGACATAACTCAGTGAAAGTTAGATTGCTTTTAGTACACAATAATAAAATAAACATGGCTATGAAGCTATGCACTGGAACATGAACTAACTCACAATCAATGATGTCAAGCAGTTCCTCCTCTGAAGTATCCATAAACTACAAATACCTCCACCTAGAGAGCCACCAGTTCTCAAGTGCCCCTCAACTGTTCATCACTCTACATTGATAGGCAACAAAAACAGCATCTGCCTTGATTTCAAGAAGCAATACTCATGCTTTGTCAATTTGTTTCAATGAGAACATTCATTTTTTTTTTCTTAATATTGGCGATTCTACTTGGGGTAGGATGAAATCTGGAGGTAGTTTAACATGCATTTTCCTGATGTCTAAGAATGGTGAACACTTTTAAAAGTATTTGCCAGACATTTGGATTTCCTTCCTGAGAATTCAGGTCCCTTTCATAACCCACTTTTTAAATTAATTAACTTGTTTATTTACTTTACATCCTGACTGCTGTTTTCCCTCCCTCCTCTTCTTTCATTCTTTTCCCACCACCACCCCTCACCCCTTCCACTCCTTCCTATCTCTTTAGAAAAGGGGCAGTCTCCCATGGATATCAATAAGCTTTGGCATATCAAGTTGAAGTAAGACTAGGTTCATCTTCTCCTATTGAGGCTAGTGTGTCAACCCAATATGGGGAAAGGGTCCCAAAGGCAGCCAGCAGATTCAGAGAGCCCCTTCTCCCTTTTTAGGAGTTCCCCATGAAGACCAAGTCCCACAACTATTACATATGTGCAGAGGGCCTAGGTCAATACCATGTATGCTCCCTTGCTGGTCATTCAGACTCCTGGGGCCCATATGAGGCTAGGTTAATTGATTCTGTAGGTTTTCTTCTGGTGTCCTTGACTGATCTGGCTTCTAACCCCCTCCCACCCCATCGTGACCTTCTGCAGAATTCCCCAAGCTCCAAGTAATATCTAGCCATGGTTTTTTGCATCTGTTTCCATCATTTGCTAGGTGAGGCTTTTCTGATAGTCGGTATGCTATCCTGTCTGAAAAGATAGCATATAATAATTAATAGTGTGAGGCAGCATATTTGGAGTTAATGGCCTAATTGGAGTATTTGCTGTTTCTGAGCAGTGAAATTTTGCCTCCTAGCCCTGGCTCTAATCTAAAGCTCAGTGTCTCAGAGACTGACTCTGGCAGTCCTACAGCAGGGAGCTCTGACCCTGAGAACTAGATAATAAATTCCGTGTAACCATGGTAACCAGATAGCAGGTTCTGTGTAACCTTGCATGAGCCCTCATATGTTTTGGCCAAGTAAAGTTGCCTCCGTGAGAAACTGCTTGTACTTTCCTGCTGTTTAAGTGTTAACCTGACATTCAGTAAATGACACCTTGATCAGAGACTTGGTGTCCTTCTTTGTGTCATCCTGTCTCTTTCCCCCAGCCTTCACTCAGATGGTATTCAGTTGTCACTGCAGGTCGGTGACAATAGTGTTGGGTGAGATCCCTCTCATGGCACGGGTCTCAAGCTGGACAAGTCATTTACTGGCCAGTTCATCAATTTCTGCCCCATCTTCACTCCTACACATCTGATGGGCTAGACAAATTGTAGGTGGAAGGTTTTGTAGCTGGGTTGGTGTCTCAGTCTCCCAGCTGGAAGTCATGTATGATTACAGGAGATGAGTAGTTCAGGCTCCATATCCCCAATTGCTAGGAATCTTATCTAGTTTCACCCACATATATTCTGAGAGTATGCAATTATCTAAGTTTCTAGCTCTTCCAAGAAATGCCCCCCTCAATGGATTCCAATTATCTATTCCTTCAATCTCTTCCCACTTGATCCCCTCCTGTTCCCATTCACATACGCAATCCTATCCAGGCTCCTCCCTCTGTCCACCCACAGTGTCTATTCTATTTCCCCCTCTTGGTGAGATTTCCATGTTTTCCCTTGAGCCTCCTTGTTACTTAGCATCTTTGGGTCTGTGGACAGTAGTATGGTAATCATATACTTTATAGCAAGTATCTACTTTAAGTGAGTATATACTATGTTTATCCTTCTGGGTTAACTCACTTAGGATGCTTTTTTCTAGGATCATCTTGCAAATTTCATGCTGTCATTGGGTTTAAGAGCTGAGTAATACTCCGCTTGTAAAGGTACATTTTCTTTAACCATTCTTCACATGAGGCACACCTAGGTTGTTTCCAGTTTCTGGATATTACGTATAGAGCCATGATACATAGTTGTACAAGTGTCCTTCTGGTACGGTGGAGCCTCCTTTGTATGTATGTCCATAACTAGTATAGCTGAGTCTTGGGGTAGATATATTTTTAATTTTCTGAGAAACTGTGAAATTGATTTAAAAATGGCTGTACAAGATTGCACATCTACCAGCAATGAAAAAGTGCTTCCCTTGATCCACATCCTTGTCAGCATGAGCTGTTGCTTGAGTTTTTGACCTTAGCCATTCTGGTTGGTGTAAGATGGAATATATTCAGAATTTTTTTTAAATATAAATGTTACGTGAAAATGATTTTGGTTTAATTCCAGGTTTGGGATGTGGAGTTGCTTCAGATTGTCTGTAGCAACTAAGTAAATTATTTGTATTGTGCTTCAGCAGGGGTGTGATTTTGACAGCTAAAGATAGTTCAAGTTTGAAATTCTGGGGACTCTGCAGAGTGTATATAAATGTTACATCCCCAAGAGAGGCAATGGCTGCTCCTGTCCCTACTGATCCTGCTGCTGGCTGCTGGCTGCTGGTTGCTGGTTGGAGATCAAACTTGCCCCAAGGAACTAAACATCCCTAATCTGCAGAAAGTGGTCTAACTATATAGATCCCCCCTTTCCATTCTAACTTTCTTTTTCTTCTACCTTGTGTCTTGGGTTGGAAGGGTTAGGTGTGGTGGAGGGAGGTAGGAAAAAACCCCAATGAAGTAGCCAAAATCTGACTACAAGTCAAACCCTACAAAATTCTCAGTTCATTTCCCCCTTTCTGTTTTAAGCTACTGTATTTAGTGAGAAAATTATAAACAAAGACACTGTCAATGAAGTAAACACTTCTTCAGGTCAGTCACCAAGATTTTTTTCTATAACCTCATGACTCTCAACTATTCTTGTCTGAAATGGCTTGTGGGCTTTACCCCCACTGTGGGCCCTTGATCTACCAGCCACCCCACTTTGTTTCCCTTTGGCAAGAAGTTGCCTTGGATATACCTATTGGACTTGCATTCATTAGTCCAATGTCAGCCTTTGCCTCACCTTCTGCATACTCAAAAAAGCTGGGGCCTTTTATTATTATTATTTCTAGAAAAAATCATTGTTTCTAGGAAAGCCTTGCTTACAATTCCTTTTCAAATGACCTTGTTTACCACAATTAAAACACCTACCGATTTTAATTTTAAAGACTTTTAGAAATTATTTCTCCTCTCAGATTATCAAAAACATGAGATCCAAATATCAGCTGTATCTCTGATCAATTCCTCTACTGTTGCTGATCTTGCCTTTAAATGTCTAATCACCCTTTTACATTCAGACAACATTTTTAATAGCCAAAGATTTAATAAGTATTTTTCTGGTGTCTGAATCTGATATTATTCTATTTTCAATGAAGTCAATCATTGCAAAAAAAAAAAAAAAGCCGAGAAGTCTGCTTTTGATCCTTCTATAGTAATACACAGATTTTTTTTCTGATTGTTCAAATTTATCACAAGCATTTTAAGCTGCTAAATGACATAGCATCAAGATATGATCATGAAATGCATGCTGCCTTTGTAAAACAACATATTGACCTTCACCTAGCAACTGATCCTGAAAAACATCAAGACCTCTGGACAGACTTCTTTATTCTATAGCACTAGCTTCCTCTTTCCACTATGTTCACCTTTGTAACTGAGGACAAGCTTCCAATATTACTGTTGCCAAATCTTTCCGGACTTGGAGGACAATTCTGTTCTGAGTTGCCCATGAATTTAGTATCTCCTTTACAGAGGATGAATAAATACCATAGGAAATAACTTGATTCCTTAAATCTTCTCAAATCTACTATGTCTATAAGAGTTCATTTAACTTTTGCATAACCTTGGGGTTACTTATTATCTCCTGGTATGTGTTGTATAGTAACTGGAAAAACTGAGGTTGGTTTTCAAAGAACTTTAGCCAGCTTTTCTTTCATTTTCTTTATATGGTGGCATTGTAGGCTCTTGTCTACATTCTTCTGTGTGTCCGAGATTGTTCCTTAGTCTCATTTATAAGTCTTGTCTAAATTCCTCTGTTTGGGTCTGACTATCTTTCCTAGGTCTTTCTAAGACTTGTCTAAATTCCTCTTCCTGTATTTGTATTTTTTTCTAATTTTTTTGTTTATAAATCTCTCTAATTTTTCTTCTAAGGTTTGTGCCTTATCAATACACTCTGTATACCTTTCTTTTCCCTCTATCTCTAAACATTTTTTGGCTGTGTACAGAAATCCTCTATTCCTATTAAGGATAAAATATAATATGCCAAAATGATAATAATTATAATTATAAGTATTGAGATAATAATTATAATTATAAGTATTGAGACAATTTTACTTAAGCCATTTAGCTTTTAATTTTCTGTTTCTATTTTCAAGTCATCTAGAGTAGAACAATTGAGGGTCCTAAAGCCTTCTATTATGGTACTTCTCATCCTTAACTCTCTCCTTGAGGACTTTCCAGATGACTTACCAAATCTGATGGCTTCTCTACAGCTGGAGTGCTCGCTCTTTCCTACTCAGATTACATCCCAGAAGGGAAAAAAAACAAACCAAACCATAAGATACTTTATTAAATCATGACTCCATGTTTCAGAATTTTGAGGATGAAAACAATGATAAATCATAAAAATATTCAGCCAGGCTATATTACAGTTTGGACAACTGTTCACACCTAATTTACAATGCCACAAATTTACCTAGTACTGTCTGATCATTACTGAAGGCAACCATCCATAGTAGATAAAAGAACATATGAATATATTAGAACACATAATCTACCAGAACAAGTAATAAATTCAGAAAATTATTTGTTCCTGTGGCAGGAAAAATGGATACTGAAAGTAGAGTTGTTGTTCTTGTTATTGTTGTTCTTCATTACTATGAAGGGGAAAAGAGTAGGGAAACAGTTCTCTAAAAGTGCAAGTGTGTTCATCAACCACAGCTTTTGATTGTTACAGAGTATTATGTATAATATGAAGATGAAGGACATTGCATAGGAAGTGATGTAAGTACACACCAGGATCAGGATGACTTGGGTGGCTCTGGCTACAGGAGATGCTCTGAGGGCATGCTGGGAACTGTGGATGTTCCGTACATGTTTCTTATGCCTGTATAGGAAGCTCACCATGGAAATACTGGTCCAGGCCATGATACATAGATAGAGAATATCAATGAAACCAATAAAGAAGAAATACAGAAGAGATACAGGGCCATCAGAACCAATTGGTGAGCAGTAGTAGCCCACATATAATTTCTTAGTGAAATTTCTGTTGGTATCAAGGGCAGTCACTGTCATAGCAATTCTGATGTTTAGAAATAGATGTGCCAGCCAGCTAAAAGAACAGGAGGGGACAATGTACTTCATGACTCTCTGTTTAATCTTCATAAACCTGGAGTTGCTTTGGCTGACTGTGATTGCCTGAAAGCAACTCAGGAGACTGGAGGAATGAAGGGTAGCTCCTCGGGCTATACGAAACAGGCACATAACAAATTTACATCCATTATCATCCAGGAAATCTTTCAACCCAAGCCCGGCCATTGATTGAGGAATTCCTCTTGAGATAATAGACAATGAGTTGGCAAGAGTCACATGTTTTAAAATCGCATCTTTGGGCATTAGATTCTTTCCAGTGAAAAAAGACATGAAATAATAAAATAAAAGTAACCAATTACCCAGGATTCCCACAACCGTCTGGGACAAGAAAAACATCCCCACTGAAAAGTTCTCAGGAACCATCTTCTTGTCATCTAAAAATGACAAATTTATTCATATCATCAGACACAGGGAGAAAAATAAATATTAGTATTAATTTCTTAGTACCATAAATTAAATCAACATCTCATTGTTTTCTTCATTAACCTTTCCCACTGATAAATATTTCTAAAATATTGTTACAGTGAATTTTGTGGTGACTTCAGTAGCATTTTCTGTGATCAGTTAGAGAACTTTCAAAATCAAGGTGCTAAGATAGTTTCCTTGTACATGTTTGCCTGTTAATGAAATATTTCTCTGATATATGAAAAATATCATTATTTTAGCCTCTTCAAAATCATCACAAAAGATAATTTTCTAAAAAAATAAACAAATTTTTCATGAATTTATGGACAAGTCAGAACATTTGCTTAATGGTTTCTCTATAAAAAGTAGAAACATTAGTCAATATAGTATCTGTGACACAAGCATGAGGACATGAGATAAAATCCTCAGCATCCACATGCTATCTGGACATGATGGAACTCACTAGTAATCCCAGTGCAGAGAAGGTAGAGACAAGAATTCTCTCTTTGATCAAATGATGGTGTCTGTTTTGTCAAAAATATTTTAGCTTCATGAGGAACTATTTATTAATTGTTGATCTTAGTACCTGCTCTGAAAGATCTTTCTTTTTTTTTTTTTTTGAATTTTATTTTTTTCTTATCAGTTACATTTTATTAACTCTGTATCCCAGCCATGTCCCGATCCCTCATTCCCTCCCAGTCCCTCCCTCCTTCATCTCCACTGTGCCCCTTGCCAAGTCCACTAATAGGGGGGACCTCCTCCCCATTCATCTGATCCTGTTTTATCAGGTATCTTCAGGACTGGCTGCAAAGCCCTCCTCTGTGGCCTAACAGGACTGCTCCTCCCTTGGGGGGGTGGGGAGGCCAAAGAGCCAGTCATTGAGTTCCTGTTAGAAACAGTCCTTGCTCCCCTCACTATGGGAAACCAATTGGTTACTGAGCTACCACAGGCTACATCTGAGCAGAGGTTCTAGGTTACATTCATACATGGTCCTTGGTTGCATGTCAGTCTCAGAAAAGACCCTGTGCCCAGATATATTTGGTCCTTGTGGAGCTCCTATCCTTTCCTCATCAGACTAACTCCCCTTCTTTCTTATGATTCCCTGTACTCTGCCAAATGTTTGGTCATGAGTCTCTGAAAGATCTTCCTTATGCCAATGAGTTCAAGCATATTTATTAGCAACGATTATGTTCAAGGCATCACGTTTTATGGTGAAATCACTGATCCACTTGGAGTTGAGCTTTATGCAGGGTGATAGACATAGATCAATTTGCATTTTCTTCATTCAGCCGTCTAGTTTAACCAGAACACTTTGTTGAAGTTTTTTTTTTTTCTAGTATGTATTTTTCCCTTCTTTGTGACAAGTCAGATGTCCTTTAATGTATGGAGTTATTTCTTGGACTTCAACTATATTCATTTGATCAATGTGCCTGTTTCTATACCAATGACATGCTATTTTTAGTAGTATAGTTCTGTAGCACAATTTGAGATTTGGTATTGTGGTACCTGCAATATGTGTTTTATTTTCAGTATTGTTTCAGCTATCCTTCATGTTTCCATGGGAAGCTTAGAATTCTTTTTTTTCCTTCAGTTTCTATCAATAATTGTGTTGATTTTGATAAGGATTGCATTGACTATATAGATTGCTTTTGGTAAGATTAACACTTTTTTCAAATACTAGTTTATGATGTTAACTTGCTTGATCCATGAATATGGCAGAGCTTTGTCTTCTGTTGCCTTCTCCAAGTTCTTTCTTGGATGCCTTAGAGTCTTTATTATACAAATCTTTGGCTTACTTGGTAAGTTATTCTAACATATTTTATTTTTAAAGCTACTTTGAAAATACTATTTTCCTCCTTTCTTTCTCAGTCTGTCAGTTGGATTTAGGAAGGGTTTGGAATTTTCTGTGTTATTTTGTACCCTGCTACATTGCATAAAGTATTTACCAGCACTAGCAGTTACCTAGAGAAGTCTACTGTGTCATTTATGTATAAAATTGTATTATCTGCCATAAGAATCACACCTCACTTCTCAACAGAGACTATGAAAGCCAGAAGAGCCTGGACAGATATCATGCAGGCCCTAAGAGAACACAGATGTCATCCCAGGCTACTATAGCCAGAAAAACTCTTAGTTCTCATATATGGAGAAAACAAGATATTCAATGACAAAAACAAATTTCAACAATACCTACACACAAATCCAGCTTTACAGAAGACACTAGAAGGAAAAATACAACCCAAGAAAACTAGCTACTTTCAAGAAAACACAGGAAATAATTAACCTCACTACAGTAAAACAAAAAGCAACCAAGCACACAAACTTACTACCACAGCCAAAGTCAAAATGAAAGGATCTAACAGTCACTGGTCATTAATCTCTCTCAACATCAATGGACTCAACTCTCCAGTAAAAGACACAGATTAACAGAATGGATATGTAAACAAAACCCAGCAATCTGTTGCATACAAGAAACACACCTAAGGCACAAAGATAGACATTACCTGAGGGTAAAAGGTTGGAAGACGACTTTCCAAGCAAATGGACCCAAGAAACAAGCAGGAGTAGCCATTCTAATATCTGATAAAATAGACTTTCAACCAAAATTAATCAAAAGAGATGGGGAAAGACACTTCATACTCATCAAGGGAAAATTCCACCAGGAAGACATCACAATCCTGAACATCTATGCCCCAAATACAAGAGCACCCACATTTGTAAAAGAAACATTGATAAAATTTAAACCACATATAGATCCCCACACATTAATAGTGGGAGACTTCAACACCCCACTATCAACAAAGGACATGTCAACAAAACATAAATTAAACAAAGAAACAATGTCCCTAACAGAGGTCATGAATCAAATGGACCTAACAGACATTTACAGAATCTTACACCCAAACACAAAAGAATTTACCTTCTTCTCAGCACCTCATGGAACCTTCTCCAAAATAGACCATATGGTTGGTCACAAAGCGAGCCTCAACAGATTCAAGAAGATTGAAATAATCCCTTGTATCCTATCTGATCACCATGGAATAAAGCTGGACCTCAACAAAAACAGAAATAGCAAAAAGCCTACACACACATGAAAAGTGAACAACTTGCTACTCAATGACAGCTGGGTCAGGGAAGGAATAAAGAAAGAAATTAAAGTCTTCCTAGAATTCAATAAAAATGAAGGCACAACATACCAAAACCTGTGGGACACAATGAAAGCAGTGCTAAGAGGAAAGTTCACAGCACTAAGTGCCTTCAAGAAGAAATTCGAGACAGCTCATTCAAGCAACTTAATGGCTCACCTAAAAACCCAAGAAAAAAAAGAAGCAGGCACACCAAAAAGAAGTAGATGGCTGGAAATAATCAAACTCAAGGCTGAAATCAATAAATTAGAAACAAATAAAACAATTCAAAGAATCAATGAAACCAAGAGATGGTTCTTTGAGAAAATCAACAAGATAGACAAACCCTTAGCCAAGCTAACTAAAAGGGTGAGAGACACCATACAAATCAACAAAATCAGAAATGAAAAGGGGAACATAACTATAGACACTGAGGAAATCCAAACAATCATTAGGTCTTACTTCAAAAGTCTACACACCACAAAATTTGAAAATCTAAAGGAAATGGACAATTTTCTGGATCGATTCCACTTATCAAAGCTGAATCAAGACCAGGTAAATCAATTAAATAGTCCTATATCCCCTAAGAAAATAGAAGCAGTCATCGAAAGTCTCCCATCCAAAAAAAAGCCCAGGACCAGATGGTTTCAGTGCAGAATTCTACCAGACCTTCAAAGAAGAGATAACTTTAGTTCTCTTTAGTTCCACAAAATGGAAACCGAAGGAACATTATCAAACTCATTCTATGAAGTCACAGTCACCTTGGTACATAAACCTCCCAAAGACCCAACAAAGAAAGAGAATTTCAGGCCAATCTCCCTCATTAACATTGATGCAAAAATACTCAACAAAATACTTGCAAACTGAATACAAGAACACATCAAAGATATCATCCACTATGACCAAGTACGCTTCATCCCAGGTATGCAGGGGTGGTTCAATATACATAAATCCATCAATGTGATCCACCATATAAACAAACTGATCATCTCCTTAGATGCTGAAAAAGCATTTGACAAAATCCAACATCCATTCATGTTTAAAGTATTGGAGAGATCGGGGATACAAGGCACATATCTAAACATAGTAAAGGCAATATACAGCAAGCCTATAGCCAACATCAAGCTAAACGGAGAGAAACTTAAAGCAATCCCACTGAAATCAGGGACAAGACAAGGCTGCCGACTCTCTTCATATCTCTTCAACATAGTGCTGGAAGTCCTTGCTAGATCACTAAGACAAGTAAAGGAGATCAAGGGGATACAGATGGGAAAGGAAGAAGTCAAATTATCACTATTTGCAGATGATATGATAGTATACTTGAGTGACCCCAAAAATTCTACCAGGGAACTCCTACAGCTGATAAACACCTTCAGCAAAGTGGCTGGATACAAAATTAATTCAAAAAAATCAGTAGCCCTCCTGTATACAAAAGACAATAGGGCTGAGAAAGAAATTAGGGAAACAATACCTTTCACAATAGCCACAAAGACATAATGTATCTTGGTGTGACCCTAACCAAGCAAGTCAAAGACTTGTATGAAAAAAATTTCAAGTCTCTGAAGAAAGAATTAGAAGAAGATATGAGAAGATGGAAAGATCTTCCATGCTCATGGCTTGGCAGGATTAACATAGTAAAAATGACCATCTTACCAAAAGCAATCTACAGATGCAATGCAATTCCCATCAAATTACCAACACAATTCTTTACAGACCTGGAAAGAAAAATTCTCAACTTCATATGGAATAATAAGAAACCCAGAATTGCTAAAACAATCCTCTACAATAAAATACAAAGTGAATAAAGTGTAATTAATAAAAAGAAAAAGAAAAAAAAAGATCTTCTGGAGGTATCTCCATCCCTGATCTTAAGCTGTACTATAGAGCAACAGTAATAAAAACTGCATGGTACTGGCATAGAAACAGAATGGTGGATCAATGGAACCAACTTCTAGACGACCCGGAAATAAACCCACACACTTATGGACACCTGATCTTTGACAAAGATGACAAAACCATACAATGGAAAAAAGATAGCATCTTCAACTGGATGTCTACATGTAGAAAAATGCAAATAGATCCATACTTATCACCCTGCACAAAACTAAAGTCCAAGTGGATCAAAGACCTCAACATAAAACCAGACACATTAAATTGGTTAGAAGAAAAAGTGGAGAAGACCCTAGAACCCCTGTGCTCAGATTTTTCGGTTCTGTTACTCTCCTTGTGGGGCTGCTGTCCTCTCCAGATCTTACTATTTACCACTTCTTTCATAAGATTCTCCACAATCTGCCCAAACGTTGGCCATAAGTCTCAAAATCTGCTTTGATAGTCTGCAGGGCAGAACCCTTCAGAGGCCTTCTGTGGTAGGCTCCTAACTTGTTTCCTATTTTCTCCTTCTTCTGGTGTCCATCCTCTTTACCTTTCTGGATGGGGATTGAGCATTTTAGCCAGAGTCCTCCCTCTTGATTATTTTCTTTAGGTATACAGAGTTTAGTAGGCTTATCCTATGGCTAAAATAAAAAACTCAAGTGACAGCGCATGCTGGAGAGATTGTAGAGAAAGGGGAATCCTCCTCCACTGCTGGTGGGAATGTAAACTTGTACAACCACTCTGGAAATCAATCTGGTGCTTTCTCAGACAATTAGGAATAGCACTTCTTCAAGATCCAGCTATACCACTCCTAGGCATATATCCAAAAGATGCTCAAGTACACAATAAGATATTTGCTCAAGCATGTTTGTAGCAGCTTTACTTGTAATAGCCAGAAGCTGGAAACAACCCAAATGACCCTCAACTGAGGAATGGATACAGAAAGTATGGTACATCCTCACAATGGAATACTACTCAGCAATAAAAAACAAAGAAATCATGAAATTTTCAGGCAAATGGTGGGAACTGGAAAAGATCATCCTGAGTGAGCTATCCCAGTAGCAGAAAGACACACACGGTATATACTCACTCATATAAACATATACTATAGGACAAACCTACTAAAATCTGTACACTTATTTTTTAAAGCATACCTGCATTGAGAAACAGAGAGATGTGTAGATCTTGTTTCCATTCTTTTCAACAACATGTTTTAAAAGATTCATGGGGAGTTAACATTTATTCCTTTTTATATTCTACAGAATTCCATTTTATGCATATGAAACAATTTGTGTGTTGCAAGAAAACACTACAAATCTTGTTTGCACAACACAGAAATCAAGCTGAAATTGAGCTTGCCTTCCTTCCACATTGCCAGAAGGTGCTACGCATGGATACTGGGGCAGAAAAGATGCCACCAACAATCTTGGTCAGCTTTGGACACTACATGCAACACTCTCTGCCTGCCAGACAAAATGAGCTCACTGCTGTGATAGTGGCTGTTATGGGAATAATGAGCCCCTTTCTGCTTAGATTTTAGGGCTACACCTCAGACTGTCAGTGTAAACCTAGGTGAAAGCCTGTGACAAAAGGAACACAGATCCTAGTAGAGAAGTTCTTCTGGTTATCTTGACAAATAGAGTTTTTGTGCCTCTCAAAGTAACCTTTTCAATATTTATTTCTGTAGCCATAGGTTATTACTGTTGTCACCTTTAGATGATGTGAGTGGAAGTTACTGCTGGGACTAAAGATGCTGAGGAGACTATTGAATATTCATCCCTGTACCACCAACTAACTAGGGCTTCAGGGACATCACAGAAAAGGTGGAACCAAAGAGAATATAAGAACAAAAAAGGAATGGAGTGTTACGGAACTCTGTCTTCCAGGTATAACATGGTCTCTGCAAGCAGTAACACAAAAAAAAACCCTCTAATTACCTGCACATGATATACATAGATTGAGCTCATCAGCATTTTATCATGTAGAAGGGAGTGGCTCATGATGCCCACAGTTCCCATATTATCTATTGCTCAGGTTTCAAGGAGTTCAAGAAGGCACATCCTCTCAGAACCCATAGCTAGTGATGGTTGCTTGGACAAAACAGACTCTTTCTTTAGTGACATACCCACTAATATGTTGCATATTTCTACAATAATCCCTCATCCATGCACCTTGTAAGCAATCCTGATGAGAAACTTAATTTGAGCAAGAGGGCAGACATGAGCAGCAGTAGGAAAAGACAAGGGAAGAAAGAGAGAGTAATAGGGGCAACTATGACCAAGATACATACATACTTACATATGTGTGTATAAAATAAGAAATCTATTATCATTGTATTAATAGATATTAGTATAACATAAGATTTTAAAACTCATAATTTCGTGTGTTGTAAGTTCATGTTAGAAGGGTGAGGAAATCAGAATCTGGAAACAACCTAGATGTCTCTCAACCAAAGAATGGATACAGAAATTGTGGTACATTTACACAATGGAATACTACTCAGCTGTTAAAAAGAAGGAAATCATGAAATTTGCAGGCAAATAGATGGAACTAGAAAAGCTCACCCTATTTGAGGTAACTCTGAAGCAGAAAGACATTCATGGAATATACTCACTTAGGATAACCATATTATCCACAGACCTAAAGAATCTCACAAGGAGGACTCTAGGGAGGATGCTTAATTCTCAATCAGAAGGGCAAACAGTATAAACAGTGGAAGCAGTGGAAGAGAGGAAACAGGATGGGAGCCTTTCATAGATGTCCTCTGAAAGACTCTACCCAGCAGGGGATCAAAGCAGATGCAGAGACCCATAGCCAAACTTTGGACAGAGTGCTGGGAATCCTATGGAAGAAGAGGGTGAGGATAGGGACCCAGAGGGGACAAGAGCTCCACAAGGAGACAAACAAAGCCAAAAACTCTAGACCCAAGTGGAGCTGCAGAGTGATGTACCAACCAAGGACCATGTATGGAGAAGAACCAGAACTCCAGCTCAAATGTAGCCTATAGGCATCTCTGTTGTCTCTGACATGAACTCGCTTGCCTGTTCTTTGATCACTTCCCCCCTAGGAGGATGGCTTTGCCAGGCCACAGAGAAAGAGGACCCAAGCAGTCCTGATGAGACTTGATAGGCTATGGTCAGATGGTAGGGGAATAGGACTTCCCCTTTCAGTAGACTAGGGGAGGGGAAAAAGGGAAGGAGGATGAGACTGTGAGGAGATGAGGAAGGGGAGGGACTACAATGGGAATATAAAGTAAATAAATTGTAAAAAATTAATTAATTTAAAAAGGATGAGGAAATCAAGCTTGTCTATCACAAATGTGCTAAAATGTTTAACTTGTGATAACAATTTCAATCTAAAATAATTCACATATTGATTAAGTAAAACAAATAGCACTTTATATGAACACGGGGTGTTCTTAGCTTTCTTTTCAACTTTTATGAAGAAGCTGGTCTGAACCTTCTTGTAAATGGGTTCTGATGCACAAGCTCGCGCACGCGCTCGCGCGTGTGTGTGCGCACACACACACACACACACACACACACACACACTTTCCTTTTGGATGTATGGTCTTCATGATAGAATTTCCAGGTAATGACTGATATTGGCATAAAAACAGTTAGACAAATGGAAAAGGATAGAGAACCCAGGACAAAACCCATAAAGCTATGGTCACATATTTTTTAAAAAATCAGAAAATCATGTTATGAATAAAAGAACATAAATCAACAAATCTTTCTGGTGATATTGCTTATTCATATACAGATGAATGAAATTAAATTAATAATTTTCATCATGTACACAAATCAGTTTGAAATGGATCAAAGATCTTAATTTAAAATCTGAAAAACTGAAACCACAGGGTGAAAGTATAGAGAACATTCTCCAAGACATTGGGTAAGCAAGATTTTTCTAAACAATACTTCAATAGCACAGAAATTATCTCAAGTATCATCAGATGGAACTACATGAAGTTAAAAGGTTTCTGCACAGAACAAGTAATTATCAACAGAGCATACAAAGAGCCCACAGAATAGGAGAAAACCTTTATCAGCAACACCGCAGATATGGGCCCAATATCCAGAATTCACAAATTACTATAAAAATTAAACATGAAGAAAGAAATCTGCCAACCAACCAATGGAGTAATGAAACAAAGAAGCATTTTTCAAAAGAAGAAACACAAATAACCAGGAATTATTTTTTCAAGTGCCCTGCTACTTTTGGTTGCTCATGATGTTAGGGTATGCTGCAGTGCAGAGTCAGGAGGATCATTAGCTTGAGGCCAGCCTGGGCTGAACATTTTAGTCAGGTATGGTGGCACAAATCTTTGATCCCCAAACTTAGGAGCCTGAGTGAGGTGTATCTCGATGAATTTAAGGCAAGACTGCCCTACAAAGTAATCTCTAGACCAGTCATGCATACACAGTGAAACCTTATCTCCAAAAAGAGAAAAAAGTGTTCAACATTCTTCGTCTTCAGGAAAATGTAAAGTAAGAATGTCAAACATGAAGAAATCTGACAAGAAATGTAAGAAATGATGTTGGAAACAGGAACCCAATTCACCCTTGTATCTTGTAGAAGCAAGTAGCATTGTCCATAGTATAGGAGTAAGAGCACTTCACTCATTATTGTAGAACATGTCCTTCAACCTACCCATCTAGGTTTCAAGCTTCTAATTATCGATGTCTTGGTGTTAAAAAAAAAAAAAAAGAATATTCTTACCTGTATGTTCTGTGATGCCACAGTAGTGGGTGTTAGACTGAAAGGCAGAGTCTGTCAAGTTTTGGGCAGAACTTGGGCCCTGATTTATAGGATTATCATTCCCTGGTCTCCTTTTCTATCACACGAGTGTCACTTACTTCAACTCTGCATCTATAACATCATCTACATAAGGGATTCAGAAAACTTTTCAACAACTTTTCTTCAGTTGATAGTCAACAAAAACATGTCCAAATTACATGAGCATATCCAATGTAACAATTAAGACTAATTAGGAAAGGAACTTTTCTGTGAGAACTTGGAGTACTCGTAAGGTCCCAGGGAAAGCTTCAGAAGCCCAGTGCTAAGAAAAGGCTGTCAGTAGTATGGCCTTCTCTGGTGTGAAATAAGCTGACAGTGTTTTCCCAATATTCAACCTTCTCCAGATTCTGTGATTCTGAAGAACACCTTTAATAAGGGGCATGGAAGAGAGGGCGTTAATGGTACTTCTTTTTGTCCTTGGTTGAAGCCACGTTTTCTAAAAGATTTGTTCTTGTTTTGTGTACATACGTAGTTTATTTTCAAGCTTTAGAGTATAAAATTTAATATACATAATTCAAACATCACAGACCCTGGTGGCTTCTCATCTGAGTTGTTATGCTATGAGTGAGCGTGGAGGTAGCTCACAGTGTGCACATGAGTTTGCAGGTGCCGACTGAAGAAAAGAGGTATTGGGAGATTTCTTTTTCAAAATAATTGCAATTGTTTAGACTAACTAAAATAATTTAAATTCAAATGAAAAGGGGTTTGCAGTTCCCTTTCATAGTGAAGGTTTTAATTTTTATAATGAAAATTTTTCTTTTGTCTGTCATACATGTACATTTATCTCTTGGTTAAATACACATTTTGTTTAAGAAAGATAAACTTGAGTATATTCTCCATTATCTTCACTGTAGAATGATGTATTGTTGTGGCTATAATTGGTGTGTTTAGGTGTAGTGTTGTCAAAGGATGGGCCTGTGGTGGATAACTATCAGTGTCAACTTGAATGGGTCTGAAATCTTGGCATTTCAAAGTCTTAGGAGAGATGACATATCTTGAGTATTGGCAGGCCTATCTCATGGACTGCGGTCATGGGCTTAAGGAGGAGGCATATATATGACATCTAAGCATCCTTGATCATCTTTCTCTGCTTTTTGAATAGAGATGCAGTCTGATCAGCTGCTTTATACTCTGTCTTCATGGCTAGTGCTGCTATGAACCATGAGAGATGATGTCTCATCCACCTGTGAGTTGAAATAAATACTACTATTTTTAAGGTGAATTTATCAGAAATTTTGTAATAGTGACAACTAACTAATGCATCTATCAGTCAGACAAATGCTCATTTTCTAGGATGCTTTACCTTCCTTACTATTAAATTTGTGTCATGGGAAGGAGTGTCATGTTTTGCATGCATATGTGACGGTGTGTTTTTTAGGTAACAGTATTTCTTAATCTAATATTTAGTAAGTATTTCCCTTAAATTTGTGGCAAATTTTTTATAAAAATAAAAATAGAAAATTTTACCAGTTTTTCTTAATTGCTATATTTTAAGTATTATTATGTGAGACAATTTCATGCTTTGGAAAAATCGCAAAAGTTAATAACTTTTCCGCATACATCTTTACTCAGATGCCTAGGCTATTTATGGCTGTTTTCAGGACTTGTGGACTCATAGCAGAGACAGAATGAATGTTAAGCACATGCACAGCACTAGGATTCATAACAAGGGTAGGAAATGAAGTTTTCAGTTCAACATCACACAATAAAACTACGTTTAACTTATCAAATCAGAGCACTGGAATGTGCACAGAAACATGGTATCTCCCAAACATACCTCCCCATTTGGGAAGAATTACAAGAGTGTCATAGGAAAGTAAAGAATTCCAATACTAATATTCCAAATTAAAATTGAATGTGGCTCTCATCACTTTTTAGAGTAACTCATCTAAGTTGCATTATACTGCAAAAAATACCATAAAAATAAGACAAATAGGAAACAAAAATAGAAGTAAAACCCTGATGTTTTGAACCCGTAATATCAAGGGGTAATTTCTCTAATATGCTGAGAGGTTTGACAAATTAGGCAACATTAGAGATAGAATTAAGACAGAAAAAAAAGAAGAAAATTATACTACAAACAAAAATCAAGGAATTATTATCCAATTAAACACAAAATGGAAATAAAACTAATCTTGAGATATCAGAATGAAAAACATAAAAGTGTATATATAGATTTCCTAAATAGGTTAAATGGCATTAATTATGGTTTCATGTTGCAATAGTTATTTAGAAAGGGATCAAAAGACCATTTTATTAATTTTTTTCTTTATTATTATTTATTACAATTTATTCACTTTGTATCCTGGCTGTAGCCCCCTCCCTCATCTCCTCTCAATTCCACTCTCTCTTCCTAATCCCTCATGTCCCTCCCCTAGTCCACTGATAAGGAAGGTCTTCTTCCCCTACTATCTGAACCTAGTCTATCAGGTCTCATCAGGGCTGCCTGGATCCTATTTTTCTGTGGCCTAGTTAGTACATTTTGCCAAGGGGTGGTGATCAAAGAGCAGGCAACTGAGTTCATGCAAGAGACTGTCCTGCTCCCTTACCAGGGAACCCACGTGGAGACTGAGGTGCTAATGGGCTACATCTGAGTAGTGGGTCTATGTCCTCTCCATGCATGGTCCTTGATTGATTCATCGGTCTCTGAAGGACCCCCTGAAACCAGATATTTTGGCTCTCTTGGTTTCCTTGTGGAGCTCCTGTCCCCTCCAGGTCTTTCTCTCTCCCCCTTTTTTCATAAGATTCCCTGCACTCTGCCCAAAGTTTGGCTATGAGTCTCAACATCTGCTTCAATACTCTGATGGATAGAGTCTTTCAGAGATCCCGTGTAAAAGGTTCCTGTGCTGTTCTCCTGTTTGTGCTTCTGAATGATGATTAAACCTCTTCCCTAGGGTCATCCTTGTTTAGCTTCTTTAGGACCATGCAATTTAGTATGTTTATCCTACATTATATGGCTAATATCCACTTATAAGTGAGTATATACCATGTGTGTCTTTCTGCTTCAGGGTTACCTCAAGCAGGATGATCTTTTCTAGTTCCTTCCATTTGCCTACAAATTTCATGATTTCCTTGTTTTTAATAGCTAAGTAGTATTCCATCATGTAAATATACCACACTTTCTGTATCCATTTCTCAGTTGAGGTACATCTAGGTTGTTTCCAGATTCTGGTTATTATGAATAAAACTGCTATGAACATGGTTGAGCAAATGCCCTTGTTGTATAGTTGAGCATCTTCCAGATATATGCCCAGAAGTGGTTTAGCCAGGTCTTGGGGTAGCATTCTTCCTAATTTTCTGAGAAAGTGTCAGATTGATTTCCAAAGTGGTTGTACAAGTTTACATTCCTACCAGCAATGGAGGTGGGTTCCCCTTTCTCCACATCCTCTCCAGCATGTGTTGTCACTTGAATTTTTTATTTTAGCCATTTTGATGTGTATAAGGTGGAATCTCAGGGTTATTTTGATTTGCATGTCCCTGATGACTAAGGATGTTGAGCATTTCTATAAGTGTTTCTCTGCTATTCGATATTCCTCTGTTGAGAATTCCGTTTAGCTTTTTACTCCATTTTTTTAATTGTATTACTTGTTTGCTTTTTTGTGTGTATGTGTATGTGTTCTTACTTCTTAGTTATTTATATATTCTGAACATTAGCCCTCTGTCAGATATAGGGTTGGTGAAGATGCTTTCCCAGTCTGTAGGCTGTCGTCGTTTTGCTCTGACAACAGTGTCCTTAGCTTTACAGAAGATTTTCAGTTTCATAAGATCCCATTTATTGATTGTTGATCTTAGAACCTGTGCTGTTGGTGTTCTGTTCAGGAAGTTGTCTCCTATGCCAATGAGTTCAAGGTTTTCCCCCACTTTTTCTTCTAACAGGCTTAGTATGTCTGCTTTTATGTTGAGGACTTTCATCCACTTGGACTTTAGCTTTGTGCAGGGTGATAAATATGGATCTATTTGCATTTTTCTACATGTAGTCATCTAGTTAGACCAGCACCATTTGTTGAAGATGCTGTCTTTTTTCCATTGTATGGTTTTGGCTTCTTTGTCAAAAATCAAGTATCTGTAGGTATGTGGGTTTATTTCTGAATTTTCAGTTTAATTCCATTCATCCAACACATTGATCCAACACTCTATTTCTATGCCAGTATCATGCATTTTTTTTTTTACTTCTGCTCTTTAGTACAGCTTGAGATCAGGAATAGAAATAACTCCAGAAGATCTTTTATTGTACAGGATTGTTTTAGCTATTCTGGGTTTTTATTTTGTTTGTTTTTCCGTATAAAATTGAGAATTGTTCTTTCAAGATCTGTAAAGAATTGTGTTGGAATTTTGATAGAAATTGATTGCATTGAATCTATAGAATGTTTTTGGTTGGATTTTGCCATTTGCACTTTGTTAATCCTACCAATCCATGAGTATAGGGTATGCACAATTTCCTTCATCCATTTGTATTTGGATTCCTGTCTGTCCATGATGGCCTCTATTTTTTGGTTTGTTTCATATTTATGTGCCTCTATTTGTTTGGCTGTATTTGCCTGTATTTCTTTGAGAGCTTTGTTTGTTTCCTCTTTATGTGCCTCTAATAACTGGATAAGCAAAGATTTGGGATCATTTTCCTGTGTTTCCAATGAAGTAAAATATTTGTTGATTTTGGGGGTTGCTGGTGAAGCCATAATGTCCTGATTTTTGTTGGATTGTTCTAACGTCGGCCTCTAGCCATCTGATTGTTCATAGCTTTTGCTGTTTGTTCCTGCAGCCTGTACTGCAGAATAAGCCCATCTGTCTCTGGAGTCTGGAGTATTCTTCAGGAAGATGAAGAGGTCCACTAGTGGATGTTGGTGTTTCAGGTGCAGCTAAGGAAGGAAGGTCGCAGGCACACGTGTACAAGCACTAGAGTGCACATGGATGGATGCTTTGAAGGGTCAGGTGCAAGCATGTGGGGTGTCGTATAAGCGCAGGCGGCGTGCTGGCGCAGTGAGCATGCATGTGCGCAGGTGCCTTGAATGGCTCAGTGGCCCACAGGCCTGTTGTACTCTGCTCCAGGCACTCAGGTCTGTCTGGGCTGCACCATCTTGGCTCCAGGAACTTTCTGCCTGGACTCCACTGGGAGACCCGCAGGACAGGGATTTCAATGTTGAGAAGGCTGTCCCAGGGATCCCTATGTTGCCTACAGTGGGGTGTGGGTGGGAAGAATCTGATGTCTGACTGCTAGCACAGAGAGACCCTGGGTCTGTGCTCTCACAGGCACACTCACGCACAGGTGTGTCCAGAAAGTGCAGTGTTTTCTACTCTCAGATTTGGGCCTTCAGGGTAGCCAGTTGAGTCCATTGTCTCTGAGCTAGAGCTAAGAGACAGGACTTAGAGCTAAGAGCTAGCTACAGGGGGAATCAAAACTGTAGGGGATCCCCAGGTGTGGTCTGCTGTTTGGCTGCTAGAGCAGAGAGGCTCATATTGGTGTCCAGGCAAGTAAAAGTGCAGGGAGTTACTCTCAGACCAGGGAGATGTCCACTGGGAGCCTAGATCAAATCTGTCCCAGCTCACAGGTTGTCCCCTCTAGCCCAGGAAGTCTCAAAGTCAATGCTCTGGCTTCAGCAGCCCATCCCTTACCAGTTCTGGAGTTTCAGATTCTCTGCCCCTCAGATAGAATGTACACTGGTCGCCGCCATCTTGGAGCACCCGAAAGAAATTCTTAATACATATTTTAAGTACAAGTAAAATTAAGAGAGACTCTTAAAGAGAAAGTAAGATACTTCCAAGTACAAGCGTGGCTCCTCCTAAAAGGACTTTCTAATGTTTTTAGTTCTTACAACTCCTATGTTCTGGTCACTCACCTCAGTCCTCAATGACACCATTGCTGTGCCTGTTGCCATGAGAAGTGAATCTCTGCTGAATCTGTGGTGAGATACTCTTCCTCACTTAATGGTTCATTATCGCCTGGAATTCTTTCCCAGAAGATTGATGATTGTCAATGCAACTCTAGATCTATGACATCTCCTCAAAGATCTAAAGTATCTTTTAAACAATTTGGTTCTGAATACCTGTCAGAAAACATAAAAACAGCAACAACAAAAAAGAAGTGTCAATTGCTTGAGCAACTTCAAGAAAGCAATTAAAAATCAGGATGGAAAATTTTGTCAGTCTTGGAACACAAAGTATATGGGAGAGAGGCATGCAGAAGAAACAGGGCTTGATAGCAATTAAAGTATCAGCAAATTGCTTATCCTTGCCCCTGAAGGGCCTTTCCATAACACTCAGCATTCTAGATAGTTTCAACATTTCAAAATTGTTTGGTTCCAAAGATACTCAGGACAAATGTCTAAGTGAGGTGCTTATCAACATATCAAAGCAGCTCCTGGCTGCCAGACTCTTACAGCACTCCAAGTGCCTCCTACAGAGTCCTGGATACATCCAGTACCTCTCTGCTATGCTAAATCTCTGTAGACTCCAAGGTTCCCTTCCCTTCCTCCAGCTTCTCTTTCATATAAACCCAGGGATTTTGGCCATGTGCTCTTGGGCTCTTCCTCATCCTCTTGGTTCTTCTCTTGGCAATTTGTCATTTTGGTTCCCATGGTTCTCTAACCCCTCTTTTTTCTTCCCTTCTCTCTCCTCTCATTGTCTGGTTTAGTCTACTGGACATGTCTAGTATACTACTTTCTCTCTGTGCTCTGGACTCTTCCAGATGTCTCTGGCTGATCTTTCTTATATCTACAATAAAAACCTTCTCCTCAATGATACGTTGGTGTGGTCATGTCCGCATTTTCAGTCAAAAATGTTCAAGTATTGAGGGATATGGGAGAAGTGATGGGGGTTGGTCTGATGCTTATATTTTGATGCTAATTACTGGCCCTCAAGATCTGGTTACTTAGGGGTCCAAGATGGCGGTGACCAGTGTGCACTGTATCTGAGGTGCAGAGGATTGGAGACTAAAAGACCAGTGAGTGGATAGGCAACTAGAACGAGACCATCAACTATGGTGCTTCCCAGACTAAAGGGAACATAACAGGAGTTGGGGTTTATTAGATCCAGTCCCCACATGACTACCTTCTGGGTCCAGGAGTAGCAAACTGTGGGCTCCCTGTCCTTCTGCATACTCCAGTGAGTGCGGACCCCCAGATGCAGGGACCCTCCTCTCCAAGAAACCAGACATTGGATCTCTCCCACTCCCCTGAGGGTAACATCAGAATGTCTGAGACAGGGCCCCAGCCTTAAAGCCACAGTTCTACTGGTCACCCTATGGACACCAAGTGAATCACATGGATCCCAGATCTAAGATGGCGAAGCCCAGAGGAATTTGAGTACCAAAAAAACACAGTGTTGGGCAGGCCTATAAGCCACAGCCAACTCCCTTCTGAGGCACCCAATGGTTGCCACCTGCGTGAAGCTTTGTGGAACCTGTGCTGCCCTGCACTGCACTCCACCCTTCAAGGATCCTGTGCACAGGTGCCCCCTGACTTTCAGCTTGCCTGCCAGGGCCCATGCCTGTGTCCTGTCATTCAAGACACTCACATCCAAATCACTAGCACCCATTCTTGAGCCCCTGGACCTCTCTCATCTTCCTGAAGACTACTCCAGATTCCAGAGACAGGCAGATCCAATCTGCAGTGCAGGTTCCAAGAACAAACAGCCAAAGCTACAACAACCAGATGGCTAAAGGCTGGCAGGAGAACACAATTAACAAAAACCATGACATCATGGTTTCAAATAAGAGTTAACATCAATGCTCTTCAAACTGTTCCTCCATAGTACCAACCTGCCCTGGCACATTAAGTCACTGCAAGACTAGCACATCCTCTCCCACTGAGGCCAAACAAGGCAGCCCAGTTAGCAGAACAGGATCCAAAGGTAGACATCAGTCAGAGATCGCCCATGCTCTAGTTGTTGGGGGATTCACATAAAAATCAAGCTATACATCCTCTAGATATGTGCAGGAATCCCAGGGAAAGTCTGTGCATGTTCTTTGGTTGGTGGTTTGGTCTCCTTGAGTCCCCGTGGGTCTAGGTTAGTTGACTCTGTTGGTCTTGTGGAGTCTTTCACCCCTCCATCTCCATTAATCACTCCCCCAACACTTCCACAGGATTGCCCAAGTGCTGTCTAATGTTTGGCTGTGGGTCTCTGCATGTTTCCATCAGCTGCTGGGTTGAGCCTCTCAAAGGAGATATGCTAGGTTCCTGTCTACAAGCTAAACAAAGTAACATTAATAGTGCTATAGATTGTTTCTGTGCCATGGTATGGGTCTCAAGTAGGGCCAATCTTTGGTTGGCCATTCTTTGTCCCTGCACATCTCATAGGTAGGACAAATTTTGAATGAAGCTTTTGTGGGTGAGTTGATATCTTAATCACTACATTGAAAGTCCTGCCTGGCTATAGGGGTCAGCTAATTAAGGATCAATAATCTCTGCTGCTAAGAGTCTCAGCTAGGGTAACCCACATACACTTCCTGGGGCCTCTCCTATCTCAGGTCACTGGCAAGTTTCAACAATGCTCCTCAACTTTAATTTGCATTCTCCCAATGGGTCCTCTCACCTCCCCATTCCTTCTCCTACCCAGTACTTTCCCTGCCTCCATCTCTAATCTCTGAGTGAGATTCAAGCATTCTCCGTTGGGCCTTCCTTTTAACTTAGCTTGTGGGAGTGTAGCATGGTGACCCTACGTTTTATGGCTAATATCCACTTATAAGTGAGAACTTACCATGCACACCTTTTTGGGTTTGAATATCACTTGGGATATTAAAATATCATCCTCATTTAGGATGATATTTTTCAGTTCCATCTATTTGCCTGCAAATTTCAAGATGTTTTTGTTTTAATAGCTGAGCAGTATTCATTGTGCAAGTGTCCCACATTTTCTTTATCCATTCTTAACTTGAGGGATATCTGAGTTGCTTCCAGTTTCTGGATATTATGAAAAAAGGTACTATGAACATAAATGGACAAATGTCCTTATGTTATGATGGAACATCTTTTAGGTTTATTCCCAGGAGTGGTATAGCTGGGTCTTGAGGTAGAATGATTCCCAATTTTCTGAGAAAGCACCAGATTGATTTCCAAAGTGGTTGTACAAGTTTGTACTCCCAACAGTAATGAAGGAGTGTTCTTACTCCACGTACTCACCAGCCCCTGATATCACTTGAGCTTTTTATTTTAGCCATGCTGACGGGGGTAAGATGGAATCTCAGAGTCATTTTGATTTTCATTTCTCTGATAACTAAGGATGTTGATCATTTTATTATGTGTTTCTCTTCCACTACACATTCCTCTGTTGAAAATTGTTCATTTAGCTCTAGACCCCATTTTTTAGTTGGATTGTTTGTGTTTAATATCTTGAGCTCTTTTTTTTATATTAGCCCTCTGTCAGATGTGAGGTGGGTGAAGATCTTTTCCCAATCTGTAGGTTGACATTTTGTTTTATTGATAGTGTTCTTTGCCTTACAGAAGCTTCTCAGTTTCATGAGGTCCATTTATTAATTGTTGATCTTAGTGCCTGAGCTATTGTTCTCTTCAGGAAGTTGTCTCCTATGCCAATAAGTTCAAGGCTCTTCCCCACTTTTTCTCCTAACAGGTTTAGTATGTCTGGTTTTATGTTGAGGTATTTGATCCACATATATTTGAGTTTTGTATAGGATAACAAATATGGATTTATATGCATTCTTGCAGAAATTCAGTTAGACCAACCACATTTGTTGAAGATGATTTCTTTTTTCCATTGTATTGGTTTAGCTTCTTTATCAAAATACAAGTGTCCATAGGAGTGTGGGTTTCTCAGTCTTTGTTTGATTCCACTGATCATTGTTTCTGTGCCAAATACTCCACAGTTTTTATTCCTATTGTTCTGTAGTACAGCTTAAAATCAGCAATGGTGATACTTGCTGAAGTTTTGTTTGTTTGGTTTTTATTGTACAATATTGTTTTAGTTATTCTGGGTTTTTTGTTTTTGCATATTTGAATTTGTATATTCCAATTTCCAATTGAGGATTGTTCTTTCAAGGTCTATAAGGAATTCTGTTGGTATCTCGATGGGAATTGCATTCAATCTTTAGATTGCTTTTAGTAAGATGACCATATTTACTATGTTAATCCTATGGTTCCATGAGAATGAGACATCTTTCCATCTTCTTTTATCTTCTTCAATTTCTTTGTTCAGAAATTTGAAGTTCTTGTCATACAGGTCTTTCATTTGTTTGGTCAGAGTTACACCAAGAAGCTTTATATTATTTATGGCTAATATCTTTCTCAGTCCATTTGTTGTTTGTATTCAGGAGGGCTACTAATTGTTTTTAGTTAATTTTTTATCTATCCATTTTGCTGTTTATTAGCTGTTGAAATTCTCTGATAGAAATTCAGGGTCATTTATGTATAGTATCATATATCATCTGTGAATAAAGATACTTTGACTTCTTCTTTCCTAATTTGTATTCCTTTGATCTCCTTTAGTTGTCTTACTGTGTTAGCTAGGACTTCAAGTACAATACCGAAAGATTATGGAGAGAATGAGCAGCCTTGTAGTGGATGTAAATGTTTTTATTTTGATCCCAAGTATGGGGTATATCCTCCTCAAAAATAGCCCACTGTAAAGTAGAATGTTTGTCATTGGGAACTGCCTCCTGTGGGGGCATGATTTTGTCAGCAGAAAAACATCCTGTACAGACTTTGGGAAGCTATAAAATAGTCCAAATCAAAGAGAGATCACTTTGTATTCTTTCGAATCTGCATCGCTTTGCATTGCTTTGCATCTTTTCACTTCTTTGCTCCACATTGCGACACTCCTAGAGAGAAATACTCCAGTGAATGCCTCAAGGTTGCTGCTGTTGTATTTTCTTGATTGCTGGTTTGCTGTTTAGCTGGACTTCTGAAATATGGATGACTGAGATTGGTACTGCCAAAAAACAAACACAAAAAACAAACAAACAAACAAAATGCTCCTAACCAGCAGAAAGTAGCTAGAAAGGTCTGCATTCCTTTTTTCAACTAAGCTGCTTTTTCTCATAACTAGTTTCAGGATAAAAAGGGAAGTAGATGTATCTAGGAACCCTAAACAAAGTAAGTTTTTGGAAAAAAAATCTAAGCCTACACCTTGTCTTGTCCCTGATTTCAGTGGAATTACTTTAAGTTTCTCTCCACTTAATTTGATGTTGTATATTGCCTTTATTGTCTTTAGGTATGGGACTTGTATCTTTAATTTCTCCAAGACTTTTAAAATGAAGGGGTATTGGATTTTTTCAAAGGCTTCTCAGCATCTAATGAGATGAACATGTGTTACATGTTGCCACAAACTTACAAAAGAAAAACTTCCAATATAAAAATTAACAATCCTAACTATAAGTGAAAACCCACAATCCTTTATAATTTGAATGTAAAATATTTTAACTAGGATATTGTCATTATTATGGAAAAGAAATACCCCAATACTAAGTGCTTCTTTTCTTAAACTGTAGGTATCTAAATTTGTAAGTATCTTCTATAGTGAGTAAATACTTTAATCAATATGATAAGATACAAAATAACACAAAAAATTAGTAGCCTTTGAGATCCAAGTGACAGACTGAAAAAGAAATTAAGGAAAGAATCATTTTTAAAATACCTTTAAAAATAAACATTTTTATTTTCATTTTAATAAAATGCCTAAAATTCTTAATCAAGTAAGTGAAAGATTTGTATAATAAAAACTTTAACGCATCCAAGAAAGAAACTGGAGAAGACATCAGAAGACAAAGCTCTGCCATGCTCATGAATCAGGGTTAGTGTCACATACTAGTATGTGGGGGGAAAAAATGGTGACCTTATCAAAAGCAACCTATGTACTCAATGCAATCCTCACCAAAACTCAACACAACTATTGACAGAAATTGATGAAAAGAATCTGAAGCTTCACATGAAACAAGCAAACAAACGAAACCCAGGGTAGCTAAACAATACCTAAATGAAGACCTCCTGGAAGTACCACAATACCAAATCTCAAATTGTACTACAGAACTATACTACAAAAGAGCATGGCATTTGCATACAAAACATACAACATTGATGGAATGAATATAGATGAAGTCACAAACATAACTCTACATATTTAAGAACATCTGAATCTTTACAAAGGAAAAATTACAAACTAGAAGAAAAAGATACCTTCAACAAATAGTTCTGGTCAAACTGGTTGTCTGAATGTAGAAGAATGCAAATAGATTTGAATTTATCACCCTGCACAACTCAACTCAAAACAAATCAATGACCTCACTAGAAGATTTGATGCCCTGAACTTAATAATTCTTAAAGCAAGGAATATGCTTGAACTCATTGGCCTAAGAAATATATTTCTGAGCAATTTACAAAATTGCTGCCCAAGTTTGCACTCCCATCAGGAAGAAATGTACACATTGTTCTAAATAAACCTTTTCTTATATCTTCCTAATACTCACCAACTTTCCTACTTCTCCTGTTTGCTTTTAAGGTTTTAGTGAAATGCAAATGACTTTCTCTGGTTTCCTTGCTGTAACACGTTCTGATAAATACTCACTATATCTACAGATATCTTATAAAAATATGTATGCCAAAATGTTACAAAATGTGCACGAATAATTTTCTACTTTCTCTATTATGTGTTGTCAGGGGTTTGTTAGGAACTGTTCAATATACAATCTCTGAGGTTCTATCTTCAGCTGCTGACTTTGTACCAATGCACGGTTCAGACCATGAAACTACACCTAGACAAAACATCTCATAAAAAATCAATCTTAGCATTTTATTAGTGTTGATTAGCCTCCTGCTTACAAATAATAATAATAAAATATAAATTGCTGATTATAATCTTGTTTTTTATTGTTGTGAATAAAGAGTCCTGTGCCATCTTGGACAACTCTGGCTGGCTTTTGGAGAGCTTATCACTAAAACTTCTTCAATGGGATATCAACCTGACTTTTTGAATTATGTATATGCCCCTTGTTGTGATGACTCATCTTGGCTGTCTATGTGGCAAACCTGAGAAATGAGAATGTCAGCTGAAAACTCACCTCCATCAGGTTGGCCTTTGGGCGTTTCTATGGGGCATTTTTCTTGACACTTCTAACTGATGAAAGAGGGCCAACCAAGCCCACTGTGGACAGCACCACTATAATGCAGGGGGTCTGGGATATGTAAATAATAAAGTTACCTCTGCATGGATGAGTGAAACAGACAATTAGTAACATTCTTCTTGATTTTATGCTTTCAACTCCTGCCTTGAGTTCTTGCAATGGTTCCCCCAGATGACGGCCTGGACCCTGCAAGCTAAGCAAACCCTTCATTCCCATGTTTCTTTGGTTTGGATACCTTCATACCTTTTTCTCTTTTATATATTGAGCTTCTTATGGGGATTCTGAAACATCTAAAGAGGTAGCTAGAGCCTACATCAATATATGTAAAAGAAGAAATTTGATTCTACAAGGACACTTAACACATTATCACCCTGTCCAGGATCACTGTGGATGTTCTGATCCCTATGCCAAAAAACACCTTCCCAGAGACTCTCAGTACAACAAGCAGGACATTGTCTTGTTTCCTTTACAAACTATAAATAGTTGAAAGAAACCAGAATTTCTGGAAACTAATCATATAGTTAAACACCATTTTACAAATTAAAAACAAAATTCTAATAACATTGTCAAATGACTTGTCACATTTACAAAGGCTAGGAACAATACTGATGTGCCTTTTAACTTTAAAATTTTTAGGAATGTTTGATAAACAACTTTGATGAAGAGACACATAACTACAAATACAATACTTATATTAAATACCAAGTGATGCTCCCACTTGTAACAATTTAGCCAGCATGAAAGGAGAAAAGACAAATACTTATCTTATTCTGGGAATAGGGAGTTGGCTCCAAACATTTTTAAAATAAAGTTTTATTTAGTCATTGAAAATATCATACACTTTTTCAGTGCATTTTGATCCCATCATTACCACCTCGGGTTGGAGAGATGGCTCAGTGGTTAAGAGCACTGTCTGCTCTTCCAAAGGACCCAGGTTCAATTCCCAGCACCCACATGGCAGGTCACAACTGTAATGCCAATCCCCAATTCCATCATTACCACCTCAAGTTCCCACCTAACTTCCTCCCAATTTCATGTCCTCATTTCTGTTGTTACTAATGACTCCTTGGGTCCAATTCTTTTTTTTTTAAGTAATTTTTTCTTTATTATTTTTATATTAATTACAGTTTATTTACTTTGTATCCCAGCTGTAGTCCCCTCTCTCATTCCCTCCCAATCCCACCCTTGGTCCAATTCTTGTTAGCTATATGTACGTGGATGTGGGGCTATATGTTGTAACATACAGAACTACCAAGAACCACAGCTCCCCAAAAAAGTTGTCTTCCTCACCTCAAAGCCATCAATTGCAAATAGCTCCTCTGCCAAGATGGGTGCTTTCAGAGTTGCTTCTATCTATGCTGGAATTTTGACTGGTTTGATCTTGTATGGGTCCTGTGTATTTAACCACAGCTGCTATGAGTTGATGCATACAGCATTGCCATGTCCAGAAGTTGGTATTTCAAAGCTCCCCCCACTTGCCAACTTTATTTTTTCTCTTTTTTATTATTTTTATTTTTATATTAATTACAGTTTATTCACTTTGTATCTCAGCTGTAGCCCCCTCTCTCATTCCCTCCCAATCCCACCCTTCCACCCTCATCTCCTCCCATGCTCCTCTCCAAGTCCACTTATAGGGGAGGTCCTCCTCCCCTGACATCTGACCTTATCCTATCAGGTCTCATCAGGACTGGCTGCATTGTCTTCATCTGTGGCCTGATAAGACTGCTTCCCCTCTCAGGGGGAGGTGATCAAAGAACCAGCCACTGAGTTCATGTCAGAGACAGTTCCTGCTCCCCTTTCTAGGAAACCCGCTTAGAGACTGAACTGCCATGTGCTACATCTGTTCAGGGGTTCTAGGTTATCTCTGTTATCTCCATGCATGGTCCTTGGTTGGAGTATGAGTCTCAGAAAACCTGGGCCCAGAATTTTTGATTCTGTTAATCGCCTGTGGAACTCCTACCCAACCCCACAGGTCTTTCTGTCTCCCCTTCTTTCATAAGATTCTTT
The DNA here is from genome assembly GCF_907164565.1 of Psammomys obesus. NCBI lineage: Eukaryota > Metazoa > Chordata > Mammalia > Rodentia > Muridae > Psammomys > Psammomys obesus. The sequence continues at coordinate 104,833 of NW_026589817.1, read as the reverse complement.
CACTCTGCCCAAAGTTTGGCTATGAGCCTCAGTATCTGCTTTGATAGCCTGCTGGGTAGAGGCTGATTATGTCCTTTCTATGCTGTTTTCTGTGGCACTCCACTGAGTTTTTGGATGGGGGTGTGTGGAATATAGATTATTCATCCACATCTCTAGCTATAAGCATTTGTATACATACACCACTCACAATGCTTTTAATTGAGCAAAGATTTTTATTTATTGGAAACAAGATATCCTGCATTCCAGGCTGATCTTGATCTCTCTATAATAGCTGAAGATGACTTTGAATGTATGATCTTCCTGACTCAATATTCTGAGTGAAGAAATTACATGCATCCATCACCAAACCCAAGAAAATATCAAGGTCAAGTTTTTCTCTCTATCAATTCTTCCTAGATCTCCCCCCCACCTCTTACTCACTCCACTTCATTTTCTTCTCTCTGTATCTCTCTTTAAAACAAATCAACCAACAACAACAAAAAAAAATAAGAAACAAACAAAAAAATAAACAAAACCAGAAATCAAATATATGAGCAAAAGACCAATAAGACAAAATATACAAACAAAGAAACTGGACAAAACAACTACAAAAATATCATAGAGTTTATTCTGTGTTGGCCAACTATTCCCAGGCATGAATATATTCTAAAGAATGGTTAATATGCCTAGTGAGAGTCCATTGAAGAAAAACATTTTTTCTATTGGCAGTAAGTACCAAGTGTATCTAGGTTTTGGGTTGGCATGGGAGCCTGTGCAGTGTATTTTAATAGTAAATGTAACTGCTAAGTTACTAAGAAATAAGACACCCTCAGAGGGTTAATAAATATTCCCAATTCTCTAAACATATAGACTATGTGTATATATGTTACAAAATATATTTAAGTGATAAATCTCTTAATTTTCTGGAAAAATTACATTATTGATGATTTTAGAAAAGACAAACAGATTTATGACATCACTTAATTTACATAAGATTACTGTTTATCAAATAATAATTTAAAATTTTGAAGGGTACTGGAGAGATAACTCGTCTGTTAAGAGTACTTGATGCTCTCACAAAGGACTCAAGATCAGTTCTGAGCACTTACAACCATCTACAACCCCAATTCCAAGGGGATACAATGCATTATTCTGGTTTGCCCAGGTATATGTTTGGTACACAGACATACACTTAAGCAAACACTCAAACATATTGAATAAAAAAATTCATTTCATCAAGTTTATAAAGAAAGAAGGGTTGATGAGATAACTTAATCAGTGAATAGTTTGCATTTGCAGAACAAGAAACTGAGTTGAATCCCTAAAACACACAATAAAAAAAAAAATAGAAGTCACACCTCTAACTTCACACTTTTCCACTAGAAGAATTTCAGGCTTGCAGTTGAGACCCTATTTCAAAAAACTCAGAAACAAGAGCTGATGTTTGCTCTGCATTCAACATGTACTTGTACATACATGCACATAAATCAGTACATATATGACCATATACATGCACACATACATGGAAACACATAGGATAAAATTGATACATTCCAGAATTTCGTGTGTGTTATTATGATATTATTTTACTGATAATTTCTCTGCTGATTGCAGTGTCTTGCTTGAAATGAATTGTTCTTCCTTATGTCTCTCCCTCTTTCCCTTTACTAAAGCTGAATATGCACATCAATTCCTAGCACAAAGATCCATCTCTCTTCCCTTTCAACTACCTTTCCTTCTTTCCTTTGGAATATATTTTTCAGTGCTGTCTTAAGAAAATTTTTCCTGGGTGTTGCAGGATTAGGCAGCATCCATTTCCTCTCATTCTATGGTCCCAAAGAAAAAGCAAAGTTTAGTTCCATCAAAGTTCCCAGTGTTGAACCAATGAGTCTATTGGGTTTACTTACAGAGCATTATGAAATGTTACTGATAGGAGCAAGAATAATCCAAAACCAGCTTTACTGTAAAGTCTTCACCATGCATGGATAAGGGCTTTCCCATAGCAACAAACATGAAATTTCCGGTCCCTCCCACCCCAGTCTATGTACTCTAGCCCCTCTATTAGTCCCTTGTGCAATTAGGGAATAATAGCATACAACCAGCTTGGAAGGATGGGTTGGCTACTGGAGGTGGTCCAATAGTTGGATCTTTCCCCTTCTTTTTTTAATGGAATGATATTTTTCAGGAAGATACTACTGGTCTTATGAAAATGGCAGCTATTTTGGAGTTACAGTGATTTTTACAAAACTGTGTTTGTTTCTGTTTCTCTCTTAAACTGGCTATCACACAAAATTTGAAACTCTTTTGTAATATTTTAACATGCTTCACAGCACAGAGAGTTAGCAGTTATTATTCTATTCTTAACCTTCTAGGCTAATTTGGCTCCCTCCCAGCATGCATCCCAGAGGTACTTGCACTTCATAGCTTTGCTTGCTGAGCTCTCTCTCCTGGTACCTCCTGGATATCTGCCTGTGGCTGAATGCACCTCTAACTCTTCTAACTCTTCATCTAACTCTTCCTTCTCTTACTCGTAGTAAGTCCAGTCCTATTTTCTACCCATCTTAGCAATTGGCTGTAAGCTGCTTTATTGGTGTATCAGGGTACAATTGGGGAGCAGTGTTTACACACTGGAAGAGGAGATTCACAGAACAAGGATTGGAATCAGATATGGGGCATGCAAAAATCAGCATTTGAGTTACACAATAGCCATACGCCGACATCTCTCCCTTTTAGTCTAATAAAAAGCTCATCCTCTTACAATAACAAACTATGTGTAATAATAACAATTATGAAAAATTTTAGGTAAGACTTACATGTGTATATTTGGCACCATTGGATAAAATATTCTACTATCTATCAATTTCTATCATCCTAAACAATTTAAGTTTAATTTTGAGATTTTAATTATCTAGTCTTCAACTCCATCAAAGACTTAAGAAGGACTAAATATTACCTAGATGTGTAGGAAGTAAAGGAAAGGGAAAGCAGCTTCCAAAAGTATAGAAGTGACATAGATATTTGGCTGCCTGGACAGTACCCAAAAATTTCTCTGTAATGTTGTGGCATTCGTCTTCAGCTTTCTGGCTCAGAATATTTCACAGCCTTTTCTGTGAAGCAGGAATTATAAAGAATTTCTCTGTCTTGTCCTTGCAAAACATGGCAGTTGACTCCTCTGCATCCAGTTTGTCCAGTTTAGGACAGTATTCTGTCTGTAATTGACACAAGGGCATTTTCTCATCTAGTGGCTAGCCTGCCACATAGGAAGCCTTTGATGCTCTTTGAAGTGGAACAGGGTTGGCGTATCATTGCCAAAAAAGCCTTATGTTAACAAGATCTTTAAATGCCATATTCTGTAGATCCCTGGAATTTTTGAAGACCATCTATCTAGCTTATCTGAATTGTTTGTTTTCCATTATTTATTTTATTTTATTTTTTTAATTTTTTTAAATTTTTCTTATTAGTTACATTTTGTTAACTCTGTATCCCAGCTGTATCCTGCTCCCTCATTCCCTCCCCAATCCCAACCTCCCTCCCTCATTTCCTCCCTACCCCTTTCCAAGTCCACTGATAGGTGAGGACCTCCTCCCCTTTCATATGACTCTGTTTTGTCAGGTATCTTCAGGACTGGCTGCAAAGTCCTCCTCTGAGGCCTAACAGTACTGCTCCTCCCTTGGGAAGTGGGGAGGTCAAAGAGCCAGCCATTGAGTTCCTGTTAGAGATAGTCCTTGTTCCCCTTACTATGGGAAACCAATTGGTTACTGAGCTATCATGGGCCACATCCAAGCAGAGGTTCTAGGTTATATCCACTCATGGTCTTTGGTTGAGTGTCAGTCTCAGAAAAGACCCTATGGCCAGATATATTTAGTCCTTGTGGAGCTCTTATCCTTTCCACATCATACTAACTCCCTTTCTTTCATGATTCCCTGTACTTTTGCCGAAGGTTTGGTTATGAGTCTTAGTATCTACTTTGAAACTCTGCTAGGTGGAGTCTTTCAGATGTCTTCTGCGGTAGACTCCTGTCATACGTTCAATGCACATCCCATTTGTCTTTCTAAATGAGGATTGATCATCTTGCCCCATGTCCACTTTCTTGATTATCTTCCTTAGGTATATAGATTTCATTATGTTTATCATATCTTGTAGGTCTATATAAGCGAGCATATACCATGTTTGTCTTTCTCCTTTTGGGATACTTCACTCAGAATGATCTTTTCTAGATCCCACCTTTTGTCTGCAAATTTCATGATTTCCTCTTTTTTGATTGCTGAGTAGTATTCTGTTGTGTAAAAATAACACAATTTCTGTATCCATTCCTCCTTTGATGGACATCTTGGTTGTTTCCAGGTTCTGGCTATTACAAATAAAGCTGCTACAAACATGGTTGAGCAAATGTCCTTGTTGTGTACTTGAGCAAATTTTGGGTATATACCTAGCAGTGGTATACCTGGATCTTGAGGAAGCACTACTCCTAATTGTCTGAGTAAGTGCCAGATTGACTTCCAAAGTGGTTGTACCAGTTTATATTCCCACGAGCAATGGAAGAGGGTTCCCCTTTCTCCACAACCTCTCCAGCATGTGTTGTCACTTGAGTTTTTATCTTGGCCATTTTGATGGGTGTAAAGTGAAATCTAAGGGTCGTTTTGATTTGTATTTCCTTAATGGCTACTGAGGTTGAGCATTTCTTTAAGTGTTTCTCTGCCATTCTATATTCCTCTATAGAGAATTCTCTGTTTATCTCTGTTCCCCATTTTTTAATTGGATTACTTGGTTTGCTGCTTTTCAGCTTCTTTAGTTCTTTGTATATACTCGATATTAGTCCTCTGTCAGATAAAGGGTTAGTGAAGATTCTTTCCCAATCTGTAGGCAGGCGTTTTGTTTGGATGACAGTGTCCTTTGCTTTACAGAAGCTTTTCAGTTTCATGAGGTCCCATTTATTGATTGTTGCTCTTAGAGCCTGTGCTGTTGGTGTTCTGTTCAGGAAGTTGTTTCCTATGCCAATGAGTTCTAGGCTGTTCCCCACTTTTTCTTCTAACAATTTAAAGTATCTGGTTTTATGTTGAGGTCTTTGATCCACTTGGACTTTAGTTTTGTGCAGGGTGATAAATATGGATCTATTTTCATTTTTCTGCATGTAAACATCCAATTAGACCAGCACCATTTGTTGAAGATACTGTCTTTTTTCCATTGAATGGTTTTGGCTTCGTGGTCAAAAATCGAGTATTCATAGGTGTGTGGGTTTATTTCTGGGTCTTCTATTCGGTTCCATTGATCCTCCTTTCTGTTTCTATGCCAATACCATGCAGTTTTTATTGCTCTGTAGTACAGCTTGAGATTGGGGATGGAGATACCTCCAGATAATCTGTTGTTGTACAGGATCGTTTTGGAGTTTCTGGGATTTTTGTTTCTCCATATGAAGCTGAGAATCTTTTTTTCAAGGTCTGAAAAGAATTGAGTTGGTATTTTAATGGGAGTTGCATTGAGTCTGTAAATTGCTTTTGGCAGGATGACCATTTTCACAATGTTAATCGTACCAATCCATGAGCATGGGAGATCTTTCCACCTTCTGATATCTTCTTCAATTTCTTTCTTCAGAGACTTGAAGTTTTTCTCAAACAGGTCTTTGACTTGCTTGGTTAGTGTCACCCCAAGGTACTTTATGTTATTAGTGGCTATTGTGAAGGGTGTTGTTTCCCTTATTTCTTTCTCAGCCCTTTTGTCTTTGGTATACAGGAGGCCTTCTTATTTTTTTGAGTTTATTTTGTATCCTGCCACTTTGCTGAAGGTGTTTATCAGCTGAAGAAGTTCTCTGGTTGAATTTTTGGGGTCGCTCATGTATACTATCATATCATCTGTGAATAGTGACACTTTGACCTCTTCCTTTCCTATTTGTATCCCCTTGATCTCCTTTAGTTGTCTTGTTGCTCTGGCTAAGACTTCAAGCACTATATTGAAGAAATATGGAGAGAGTGGGCAGCCTTGTCTTGTCCCTGATTTCAATGGGATTGATTTAAGTTTCTCTCCATTGAGTTTGATGTTGGCTATAGGCTTGCTGTATATTGCCTTTACTATGTTTAGATATGTGCTTTGTATCCCTGATCTCTCCAAGACTTTAAACATGAATGGGTGTTGGACTTTGCCAAATGCTTTTTCAGCATCTAAGGAGATGATCACGTGATTTTTCTCCTCCAGTTTGTTTATGTGGTGGATTACATTGATGGGTTTCCGTATGTTGAACCACCCTTGCATGCCTGGGATGAAGCCTACTTGGTCATGGATGATTTCTTTGATGTGTTCTTGGATTTGGTTTGCAAGTATTTTATTGAGTATTTTTACATCAATGTTCATAAGAGAGATAGGTCTGAAGTTCTCTTTTTTGTTGGGTTTTTATGTGGTTTAGGTATCAAGGTGATTGTTGCTTCATAGAATGAATTTGGTAATGTTTCTTCTGTTTCTATTTTGTGGAATAGTTTGAGGAGAATTGGTGTTAGCACTTCTTTGAAGGTCTGGTAGAATTCTGTGCTGAAACCATCTGTCCCAGGGCTTTTTTTTAGAGGGGAGACTGTTAATGACTGCTTCAATTTCCTTGGGGGATATAGGGCTGTTCAGTCTTTCTACCTGATCTTGACTTAATGTTGGTAGATGGAATCTATCAAGAAAATTGTCCATTTCATTTAGATTTTCAAATTTTGTGGTGTATAGGCTTTTGTGGTATGATCTAATGATTGTTTAGATTTCCTGAGTGTCTGCAGTTATGTCACCCTTTTCATTTCTGATTTTGCTGGATAGATTCTCTCTGCTTTTTAGTTAGTTTGGCTAAGGGTTTGTCTATCTTGTTGATTTTCTCAAAGAACCAGCTTTTTGTTTCATTGATTCTTTGAATAGTTTTATTTGTTTCTAATTGATTGATTTCAGCCCTGAGTTTGAGTATTTCCAGCCGTCTGCTTCTCTTGGGTGTATCTGCTTCTTCTTTTTTCAGTTGGGCCATTAAGTTACTTTGTATGTGATGTTACAAATTTCTTCTTGAAGGCACTTAGTGCTATAAATTTTCCTCTGAGCACTGCTTTCAATGTGTCCCATAAATTTGGGTATGTTGTGCCTTCGTTTTCATTGAATTCTAGGAAGTCTTTAGTTTCTTTCTTTATTTCTTCCTTGACCCAGCTGTCATTGAGTAGCAAGTTGTTCAGTTTCCATGTATCAATTTCTGTGAGTATATCTTTAGCACCTGAGATTCTCTCGTCCATCTCTTGTATTCTATTAGTGATGCTTACCTTTGTGGTTCCTTTTCTTTTCTCTAAGTTCTTCAGTTAAAGGGTTTTCTTGGTTTGTGTTTTCTTTATTGATTCTAATTCTGTTTTCCTGTCTTGCAACATTTCCATCATCTGTTTGAATGTGGATTCCTGTGTCTCCAAGATGGTCTCTACTTTTTTGTTTGTTTCCTCTGTTAGTGCCACTACTTCTGCCTCCATTTGTTTGGCTATATTTGCCTGTGTTTCTTTAAGAGCTTCATTCACTTCGTTTTTCTTTGTTTCCATTTGGGAGGCCAAATCTTTGAGAGATTTGTTTCCTCTCTAACTGTTTGAATCTGTATGACTATTTCTCTGAGAGATTTGTTGGTTTCCTCTTTATGTGCCTCAAATAAATGGATAATCATAGCTTTAAAATCATTTTCTTGTGTTTCTGATGAGTTGCAGTGTCCAATAATTTTGGGGGTTGCTGCTGAAGCCATGATATCTTGATTTACGTTGGTTGTGTTCTTTCACCGACCTCTGGCCATTTGGTTATCCGTAGTGTTCACTGTCTGTTTCTGGATTCTGCAGATCAGACTGGTTTTTCTCTGGTGTCTGGAGAATTCTTCAGGAAAATGGGTGCGGTCTAGTGGTATCAGTGTGTGCGTTGGTGATTCAGCTATAGAAGGAAAGTTCGCAGGCGCAGAGGGCAAATTTGGGGTAGTGTGTGTTTGAGCGTGTGCTTGTGGGTGTGTCCTAAGGAACAGGGTGTTGGAGAATGAAGAGGCCTTCAGTGTGTGAGAGGGGTGCTTTGCAGGCACTGAAGGTGTTCAGGCGCTAAGGGATCACAAGCGCTGTTGAAGAATGTGGGCGCGTATTGATTTTGCAGGTCTGCGAGACTTTGGTGTCTATTCAGCTGGTGTTCTGCCACTGAGGGGTTGGATGGCCCATGCAATCACTGGCTGGGCAGCCCTGTGTATTCCGTGCTGCCACTTGCAGACTTGGGAGGGATTGTACTGCAGATTTGCGTCTCTGTGGCTAGCACTCTTTGGGTGTGCACTCTGGCAGGGTGGAGTTCCGGCAGTGCATGCACTCCGGCAGGACCAGGTGGTAGTGGTAGTGGGGGGGGGGGGTGTTCCAAGGGTCCAGAGCTCGGCTAGAGGGCACTAGGTGGGGTGTGGGCTCCTCTGAGTGGTGGCGTTCAGCGGGTGGTTACAGCTCTCCGCTGCGACTGCGGGGTCTGGAGCCTGGCCTCCGCCGTCTTGGGTCCCATGCCCTGAGTTTTGCAGCTTTGGGATCCAGGAAGGATTGTACTGCGGAACTGAGTCTCTGTGGTTGGGCCTGCGCTCTGGTGCTGGCAGTGGGTGCGCTCCTCCGGTGTGGCGGTTTCTGGAGGTGTGTGCGTTCTGGCTGCTTGGGACCTTCTGGCGGAGGGATCTAGTCAGCGGGATGGGGGGAGGGGTCGCTCTGCAGGACCGGAGCTCCTCAAGCCACTGGGCAGGCCCGGGGTGGGACGTGTGTACAGGGGTCATGTTCAGCGGGCGGTTACAGCTGTCCACTGTGCTAAGGGGCCTGGAGCACTGTCTCTGCTGTCTTAATCCCCAGCTTTGCGCTCAGCTGTCTGGAGCTGTGTGCAGGTTTCCCCGTGGGAGGCCCGGACAAGGGAAGCGTCCTACTTCCTTCCCAGAGAAGTCCAGCAATCTAACTCTACAAGCACTCCATGCTTCTGTGGTGTCCCCTCTCCTTTAGAAATCACGAAGTCCAAATTCTAGTTTCGATTGTCTCTCCACTCACCAATTCCGGAGATTCATGTCCTCTGCCTCTCCAAAACGGTGTGCTCTGCTGGCCGCCATCTTGGAACCCTCCATTATTTTTTTTTATCTGCTCTTGATTGCTGTTGATGCAGTGTGAGGAGAAGTTGCAGATATCCTAAAATGAAGACTGGACTTCCCACAGGAACTTGACAACCAACCCAAACCAGCAGAAAGTAACTAAAGAGAACTCTGTCCTTTCTCCCCACTAATCTTTCTCTCCTGGTGTTGGGGTATTAGAATGGATTGAGATGAAGATAGGAGAAAGAAGCAATAAGAAATGTAAATAAAATAGAGTTTAAAAGTATGCCAACATCATACCAATGCAACACATTTCCTGTCTTCCATTTTGGAGTTAGGACATTTACATGCTGATCTGATTCAGCAGTCTTTTCTAAAATCCAGTGTACCTTAGAATGTATGCTACTTCTCTCATTTTAAAAAATTTAAAATCAATATATCATATTTAATCTATTTTGGGAAAATGTTATATTCCCTTTCTGTTTTTTTAAAATTATTGTTAGATCTTTTTATAATTGTTTGATCAATTTTACAATTGTAAATTGTATCTGTGACAGGTTTTGTGTCATAATATCTTTTTTAAAATGTTGTATTCCATTGGATACACATGCTGAAGCATCATCAGCCCCAACTTGGCAAAGGCATCTTCAAGATAGTTACCATCTCCAACAAATGTATAACTTTAGAATCATGCTCTCCAGAAATTAAGGCAAAAGCCCTTTGGAATTTTAAATATGAACATGTGATGTGTGCATATATTTCAGTTCTCTAATCTCTGCAAAATGGAACACACAGCCAAGTATGACCTTGGAAGTATGGTCCATGGAAAAACAGGGCCTGCATTTCTACTTTAGCATATAGGCCTTTACCCAGCAATAGAACCTGGACCATACACACACAATGTCTAGTCTGACCATGGTGGCCTATAGCCACAGCCTTGCTAGGCAGCATCTCAATGAGCTGCCATTCTGCAATTTCTTCAAGCTTTTGTGGAGTTTCTTCATCTGGAACTATGTCTTTTGGTGTTACTGTAAGCTCCAGATTGTATTTCTATGAAGGTTTCCTATTTTGCTTCAAAGATTCCTCCACCTTCTATTCTATGGCTGTTAATTTAACATCTAAGTTATCAGTCTCTCCTTTCTCCAAGTCTGTCTTATTCTGATCTCTCCCAAAGAAGACAAACAAAACTGCAATTGTCACTGAAAAAGTTATTTGTATGCTAAGAGAAACAAACTCAAATGAATTACAGAAGCACTGTGTCACTATATCTTCCTCCATTTTCAACACAGAAAATAATCTTTTTTAATCTCAAAACCTCTCTCTGAGGTCTTTACTTTCTTATATCCAGCTTCCCTTCTAGACCTTACTAGTCCAGATGTTTGAGGCTTCTCAGTCTGTTTCTGGCTCCTGCTTCTAGGGAGAGGCTTCTATGCCTCCTTCACTAGATCCTGACCCCTCCCCCACTCTGGAAGTTTTTGGGTCCACAAGTGCTTATTCCTCTGGCCTGCATAAATCAGACAGGCCATAAACAGGCCATAAATCAGCTCTCAAAGGGATTTAGCTTCATGTGTTAGCTAGGAAAGTCTGGCTTTACAAAGCTTGCCTGTGTTAAAGACACACTTTTTTTTTTCTTAGCAAGGGTTTCCTAAAAGAATTGCTACCATTCATTTATCAGGCCGTCATCCCATATTATATATACTAGTTATGGACTTTTTATGGATACTAAATACAAACTGGGGTTTGTATCAGTTTTCATTTTTCTGTAGCTAGCTGGAGGACTTTGCTGCTCTGTCCAGGGTCTGACTAATCCAGAAGCTGTGAGTTCTTGCCTTAGAAACTGTTCTTGCTCTATTAAAGAACAGAACTAAGAAACTGCTCTGTAGTTTTACTTTTTGTGTGGGTTCATGTAAGTTTGGGCCCAAAATGTTAGTTATTTTTATTAAACTGTGTTTTTTTTTTCTCAGTTTCTCTCTTAACCTGGCTATCACACAAATAATTGAGACTCTGTTGTATTACTTTAACAAGCTTCACAGCACAGGAACTGAGCAGTTATTACTCTATTCTTAACAGTCTAGTCAAATTTGGCTTGTTCCCACCATACATCCCAAAGATACTTGTACTTTGTAGCTTTGCTTGCTGAGATCTCTCTCTTGGTCCCTCCTGGATATTTGCCCATTGCTGAATCCTCCCCTTTCTCCTTTAACTCTTCTACCACTAGATGGCAAGAAGTCCAGTCCTATTCTCTCTCATGATCAAAGATTGGCTGTAAGCTGCTTTATTGGTATATTAGAGGACAATTGGGTAGCAGTATTTACACATTAAAACAGGAGGTTCCTAGAACAAGGATTGCAAACAGATATGGAGGGGTACAGAAATCAACATTTGAATTATACAATAAGCTTATGCCTACTTCTTGGGGCATTGAGGATAATGTTGCGCAAAATAATAATAATAATAATAACAATAATACATGTCATTTACCAAACACCTCCAGAATAGTCACTTCTTCAAAGATTTAAATATATTATTGTGGTTCTGGAGAGGTAGTTCAGTCATTAAGGGCTTATCCTGCTCTTACAGTGTACCCAAGATTGGTTTCAAGCACTTATGTTTGGCAGGTCATAATCACATATAACTCTAGCTCCAAGGCATTCTTGTAGCTCAAGCTTCCATGAGCACCCACATATATGACTGTACACTTACTCACAGATAGCTAATTTAAATTAATGAAAATAAATCCATAATTAGTATATATAAATTATGGAATGATACTGAACCTTCAACAGGGCCATGGTAAAAAAAAAATTTATTTTTTCTTTGCATCCCAAACCACACCTAGATGAGATCATATTACTAAAATTAAGTTATAATATGTACAGACCTATATTTAAAGTCTATACATTAGCTAATAATGTCCATACTATATATGCAGTTCTAAAAGAAAAATCACTGTGATAGATAGCTTAAACGTCATTTTGGAAGAACTAAGTATTAATAATACAAAATTGTTGCTCTGAAACTGCCTGAAGTCCTAGATGTTTTGCAGTTTTGTTTTCATTCATTTATCTCATTTTTTTCTGGAACATTAGACAAGGGCAAAGCTTATGCATGCAGTGAAGTATCTCTCACAACTGCTCCATGGTCAGCCGTGGTGTGAGATATTTCTCAGTGTGCAACAGCTCCTGTAGCAACAATGGTGTGGATGAGCACAGTAGCTTCTATGAGGCTGAGACGATGGTGCTTTTTAATTTAATTTGTTAATGAATTACCTGATTTACATGACAAAGAATGGTGGTTGGAGGAACACAGGAATACATCCGAGAGTCATTAGAACATGAGACAAGTTCATAGACTGTTACTATTTACATCAGCAGGAATTATAGAGCCTGAAGGCAGAGCTGTTACTACTTATGAGCACAAAGGTGCAAAATATAGTGAAACAGGTCTCTAAAATTGAAATGATGTTCCTGATGCATAGTCCTAGATTACTATATAAGTCAAAATACACTACCAGGATTAAAGAAATGGAGTAGAAGGTGACAAATGTACACACAAAGGTCAGGATGATTCCAGTGGCCCTTGTCTCATGGGAGAAGCTCAGGAAGTGTTGGGCACTATGGATGTACTGTGAGTGTCTAGGATGTCCACCATGAACACACTGGCCTAGAATATGAGACTCAAACACGTACCATCAGTAAAGCTGAGCAAGAGCATATACAATAGAGTGGAAATAGTGCCAAAAACACATGCTGAACAGTAACCATATGTCAGTATCTTAGTAGCATTTCTTATGCTACTAGAGCTTGTCACTGTTACAGGTTTCATGACATTCAGAAGCAGATGAACAAGTCAGCTGAGTAAGCAGGAAGGACTCGTGTACTTAATGTCTTTGTATTTAAGCTTCTTCTTTTGAAATTGCTAGGGCTGATTCTGGTTGCTTGGAAACAACTCAGAAGGCACATGGTACAGTGAAATGTCCTGTGATATTTGATAAAGATGTGATACAAGTTTATACCCAATATTATCCAAGAAATATTTCATTCTAAAATCTGCAATTATCTGAGGAATTCCTCTACAGTTAATAGACAAGGAGTTAGTGAGAGTCAGGTGCCTTACAATCAGGGCTTTGAGCTTCAAACCTTTCCCAGACAATCCTGCGATTAAATAATGAAGCACAAATGAGGAATTGACCAAGATTCCTCCTTTCATAGTGAAGACCCCACCTTTTACCATGTTCTCTGATTTTGTTTTGTCATTATCACAAAGGTGTTTAGCTAAGCAGCCATAGGAGTAAAACCTAGGAATTTGCACTACTTTCGTTAAAGTAGCCTAAAGTCAGCAGATGATGTAACTCATTGGTGGGTGCTTATTTAGCAAGGACCTGGGTTTCGTTCCCAGTACCACAAAAAAAAAAAAAAATAACTTAAATCAAATGTTCTTCAATCATCATGTTTATAAATCTTTCTCAAAGTTTGTTCATATAGATAGATACTTAATATTTTCTAAATTTATTTAGGTGCATATTTCTTAAAATTTATGATTGAGACACCTGCATATTTTGACGTTTTAACATTTCTATCCAAAAATCAAACTTTCTGCCATATCTTTCAAACTCTATGAGTTGCTGTGTCTCTTCCGTATTTACCACTTAATTTATTTTTAATATTTTATTATTCCTTGAGAATTTTATTCACTCTGTATTGTTTTTTTTTTCTCATATCCACCCTCCATTCAAGTCTTACAGACAATTCCAGAAGAGAGAGCAAAAGAAACTGGACGTGATGACAAGGGCTGTGACAGCCGACATTTGGACATGACATGGGTATACGCACTCCTGGACCCACAGCTGCTTTAATTGCTTGCAGAGCACCTGCACAAGATCAAACCAGTTAAAATTCCAGTGGGAATGGGAGAGAGAGGCTACTGAGGCCCCATCCAAGCTAAAGGGTAACTGCCAGTTGGTGGCTTTAATAGGCCGAGGATCACTTGAGGACATGGCAACTGGTAGGTTACACAAGACTCAGTAGGTGAGACCACACTCATACATATAGGCCCTACTTTAATAAAACAACACAATCTCCTTTAAAATAAAGGGGTTGTTGTGATTTCATTTCTCTTAAAACAATGATCCAAACATCATACATATAATAAACAAACTGATTACAGATTTTATAAAAATAGATATTGGTAGAATTCAAGAATTTTTCTAATCCATGAGTCTGAAGCAAACTGTCTACCACGAATAATGTCAGAAATGATATTACAATAGTTAAAAAACTACAATCACACAGAAATCTTATGCTCCCAGCCACAGTACTGATGTGTTACCAGCGTGTGGAGCGCTAAGTCCAGGAACCACATCATACACACCACATCCTGTCAAGTACATGGAAACACTATCAAGAAATTGTCACCACAAAGATAAGAATGTCTAAAGTGAATAGACCCAGTATTCTTATGAACAAGTATTTTGTAGAGAAAAACACAAAGAATAGCTCAAGTCCATACTATCAAGGTCTTCATACAGCCAAACACTTCAGTCCTAAAGTTTGCTAGGTGCAAGCTCAATTAAATAATCTCTTCCAACTGCCCAGACTCAGGAAACATATTCCTGCTTTCATTTCCAAGCCCAAGCCCAATATCAGGGTTCAAATCAAGTCCTATTATCAGGTGTCAGGTCCAGCTTTGCTAGACAGAATATTCTGATTATCAGAGAGTGGTACGGCATTTAAGTTTTGAACAAAATGGAAACAGCAGATAAACTGCAGTCAATAAATGGAACTTGACTTTACCTAACATAGTGAGAATGAGATGCACTTCGAAGAGTACAGAATCACAATAAGCCTCATGAATATTCACCTTCCTAAATCACAGACTGACTCTGAGCCCTAATGTAAGGACAGCTCACAGAGGTAGAATTGACTCACAGACAGAAGAAGACACCTCCACAAGCAGCAAATCCAAGACCACTCTGCTGTTATAGTCCATGTACAGTGTTCTTCACTAAGTTCCAGTCTCTGTCTGTCTCTGAGATTGCCCTTTTCCTTCTCATGTTACAGGGAAACATGGAGGGTTCCATTGCTGGACAGAAAAGAAGCCAGGGCTACTTCTTTACAGTCTGAATGCAACTCTGATTCTCTTTCATCTTTCTTTTAGGTTCCTTGTTCACGTCCTAACACTGTCCTCAGATTCACAGCATAACAGAATCATATTAGTCAATGGTTAACCTTTAGCACTAGACTATATCTCATAATTTCCTCTATAGTTTAGAGAAAGTGTGTGGCCACTTCTTATATTCATGAGCATAAGCAATATAATACTTACTGTGCCTAAAAGTTTTCTCAGTTAGCCAAAGAAAATATTAATCACAAACTTGATTTTTACATAAAATCTCACTTTGAGTTCCAAGAGAAATAGGAGATATACACTGCTATTTATTCTCCATTTGTCACAAATCTATTTTCTATTTAATTGTGTAGACTTTTTGTTAAGTATAAAAATTCTTTTTTTTATTATTTTGAATATTTTGGATTATTTAAGACATTTTAGAAATTGACATAAATCCATATTTTATCATACTTTTTACTTATTTAAAATAAGTTTATTCTTTGAAATTTTAATATAGCATATTTTTATTTTATTCTGTCACTTCCCCCAAACCCCCTTTAATCTTACTTCATTACTTCTTACATACTGTGATTTATGTTCTTTTCCTCTCTTAAGAAGAAGCAAAAAACAAACACAAAAGCAAGAGAAAAATATCACTAAAAACATAGAATCTGAAAAAAAAAATGCTGGCTCCTAAGTATGAGCCTGACCTCAAGTGTCACTCCATTGAAGAAAAGTTAATTTACCTTTCCTAGTATCTAGAAATTGAAAATAGCTTTGCCGTTAGGAATGGCAATTAACCAATTTTTATCAAAGGTAGAATGAAAATGCAAGGATGAAGAAATGAATGAATAAAAAGACACGGGAAAGAAGAAATTAAGGAATGGATTCCACTTTAAGAAGGAAGGTAACAAGGATAACTTTTGGGGTCCTGTGGAAGTAATTAAAATTTCACGGAAGAAATGGATACAATCTATTCCTCACCTAGCGGTAAACACCCTCCTATCCCAGATAAAAAATTTTCAAGTCTAAATCCCAGTCACAGCAAGATGGTCAATTCCTCATAACTATGTAAGTCTTAAGTTCCTAATTATCCACCTCTTGACATCAGAGTAATTCTCACTTGCATTCAGTATGATGCCACAGCACCAAGTGCTGAGCAGAAAGCGTGAGTCTCTCCTGTGCCGAGATGAAACTCTGGGCTCTGATTCATACGTTTAATATTCCCACATCCCTTTTCTATTACAGAAGTAATATTCAACTCCAGATCCAAAACACCATCTACGGGGAGGACTGAGAAAACTTTTAAGTGGTTTCCTGCCAGTTACATGTCAGTGCAAGTGTGTCCAAACCATAGGAATACATTTAATGAAGCTATTAGGAGCGATTAGGAAGAAAACATTTCTGTAAGCCCACAAGGAGGAAGGCAAAAGGCACAAAGGACCAATTATAAGAAAATGAAATTGGTGGATAGAGAATAAGTTGAGAGCCTTTTCCAATGCCTAGATATCGTTGGAGAATTTTTGTAATTTAGAAGGACAACTGAGTTAATAGGCATGAAAGAAGAAGATGCAGTAGATAATTTTTGTCTTCATTTCTTCAAGCTACAAGTTTAAAGAGATAGACATATTTTACTGTGCAATTATCATCCACTTGTTGTGAATGCCAATTTACTAATTTTCAAGCACAAAGTTGTCTAAAGGATAATTAATTTGAAACCTCATATTTAAAGTTATTTGGCTTTGAACTTCCTTATAAGTGGATTGTAGTGCATCCATGCATATATTTTCCAGATAGACATAAAAAGAAAAAATGTGTAACTGGAGTATTTTTTAAATAAAATATTATTAACGTTTGAGAATTTTACATGTACATGCAATGCACTTTGATTATGCTATCCTAAGCTTAACACTAACTCTAACCCTCTAACCCTAACCTAAACACTAACCCTAATGATAAACCTAACCCTAACCCACTAACCCTAATATTAACCATAACCCTTTAACCCTAATCATAACACTACCCCTAACCCAAACCCTAACTCTAACTCTCTAAACCTAACCCCAAACCCTAACACCTAAACCTAACCCAACCCTAATACCCTAACCCTAACACTAACACTAACCCCTAATAATAACCCTAACCCTAACCCAAATCTGAACCAGAACACAAGCCCTAAGCCTAAACTCTAACCCTAACACAACCAGAAAACAAACCCTAAGCCTAATCCTAACACTAAACATAACCCAAACCCAAAGACAAAACCAAACCCTAAACCTAATCCTAATCCTAACCCCAACCATGACCATTTATCAAAACCTTAATCCTAACCCTAACCCGAGCTATAACATTAACCCTCAAACCCAAACCCTAACCACTAAACCTAACCCTTACCATAACCATAACCATAAACCTAACAACCCTTACCCTAACCCTAACCATATCTCTAATAACCCTTACCCTATCCCTCTAAACCTAACCCTCACCCTAACACTCATTGTAACCTTAACCATAAACCTAACCTAAGACCTAATCCCCTAACCCTAAACCTAATTCTAACCCTGACCCTAAACCTAACCTAACCCTACCCTGAACCCAAAACCGAAACCTAACCCTCACCCTAACCTTAACCATAACCCTAACCTTACCCCTAAACATAACCCTAACCCTAACCCTAACCAGAACCCCAACCCTAACCCTAACCCTAATCCTAAACCTTAACCTAACCCTAACTGTAACACTAACACTCACTTTTCCCTAACCCTAATCATAACTCTATATAAAAACTAACCTTTACCCTAACACTTACCTTAACCCTAACCCTAACTCTAACCTAAACCTGCTCCTATCCCTAATCCCAACCCTAAGCTTATACTAACCCTACTCCTAATTCTAACACAAACACAAATCCACTAACTCTAATCATAACACTACACCTAACCCTAAACCTTAAACAGGGCCCTCACACTAACCCTAACCCTAATTTAACCCAACCCTTTAACCTATCCATAACCCTAATGCTAACACAAACCCAAATGTGAATCCTAACCCTTTCCCTAGCCCTAACTAAGCCCAACACTATCCTAAAACTAACCCTAACCCTTAACAGTAACCCTAACCCTAACATAAACCCTGAATTAAAACTAACCCTAACCCTTACTTTAAAACTAACCCTAACTCTAACCCAACCCTAAGCCTACTCCTACCCCATCCCTAAACCTAACCCTAATACTTAATCCTAACCATAACCCTAAACATTAACCCAAAACCTAACCCTAACACTAAACTTTAACCCTAAATCTAATTATAACACTTAACTCTAATGAATAACCCTAAACCTAAACCAAACCCAAATCAAAACACAAACCCTAAGCCTCTAACCCTAACCCGAACCTGAACCAGAACATGAACAAAAACCTAACCCTAATACTAACCATAAACTTAACCACAATCCAAATACTAAGGTGAAACTGAACCCTAACCCTAACCCTAACCCTGAACCTAACCCATACACTAACGCTTAACGCTAATGATAAACCTAACCCAAACCCCAATCCTAACCTAACCCTAAACATAACCCTAAAACCTAACTCTAAACCTAAACCTAACTCCATCCTAACCCTACCCCTATCCTTAATCCTAACCCCATCCTAACCCTAACCCTAATCCTAACCCTAACCCAACCCAAAAATGAACGCAGTAACTCTAATCATAACCTTAACCCTAACATAACACTAACCCTAATCACCTGACCCTAACCCTAACCCAAACCCCAAACCTCTACCCTGATCCTTACCCTGATACTGACCCCAACCCTAGTGATAATCCTAATCCTAATCATAACCCAAAACCAAACTCTAACCCTAGCCCTAAACTAATCCTAACCCTAACCCTAAACCTAAACCTAAACCAAACACTAAACCTGACCATAACACTAGCCCTAATGTAATCTGAACCCTAAACCTAACCCTTAGCCTTACATTAACCCTAGCACTAACACTAACCCTACCGCTAACCACACTCTAGCCCTCTAACTGTAATCCCAACCACAACCCTAATCCTGACCTTAACCCTAACCCTAACCGTAACCCTAGCCCTAACATTAGACCTAGACCTAGCCCAAACCTTAACCTAACCCTAATCCTAAACCTAGCCCTAAACCCTAACCCTAACCATAGCCCTAACATTCACCCTAACCCTCATCCTAACCCTTATCCTAACCATGCCTAGCCCTAAACATAACCCTAACCCTAACTCTAAACTTAACCCTAACAATAACCCTAGTACTAGCCTTAGCCCTAGCCATAGCCCAAATCCTAACACTAATCCTAACCCTAAACCTGTCTAACCCTAACCCTGACCTTAATCCTAACCCTACCCTAACCTTTAACCCTAAAGCTAACACCCTAACCCTAACCTCTATCCCTAAACTTAACCATAACCATAACTCTAACTCCTAACACTAACCTTAACCCTAATCCTAGTCTTAGCCCTAGCCCTAGCCCTGACCCTAACCATAATCCTAACCCTAACTCTAAACCTGCATAACCCTAACCCTAACCCTAACCTGTAACTCTAACCCTAAACCTGCCTAACCATAACCCTGACCCTAACCTTAAACTCTAACCCTAACCCATAACACTAACCCTAATCCTAACCCTGCCTAACCCTAAACCGAGCACTAACCCTAGCCCTAGCTGTAGCCCTAGCCCTGGCCCTAACCCTAAACCTAACCCTAATCCTAACCCTAACCCAACACTAACACTAACACTAAACCTAAACTTAACCTCTAACCCCAACCCTAACACTAAGGCTAACCCTAAATCTAAACATAAACCTAACCCCTAAACAAAACCATACACCTAACCCAAACCATAACCCTGTCTAAACCTAACCCCTAAACCTAGCTCAAGCCCTAGCCCTAGCCAAATCCTAGCCCTAGCCCTAACCCTAACCCTAACCCTAATCATAACCATAACCCTTACACTAACCCTTATCCCTAACGCTAACCTCTAACCCTATCCCTAACCTAAACTCTAACACTAACACTAACCCTAACCATATCCTGTAACCCTAACCCTAACCCAAATCCTAACCTTATCCCTAACCTAACCGTAACCCTACTTCTAACCATAAACCTAACCCTAAACTGACCTCTAACCCTAAGCCTAACCCTAACCTCTAACCCTAACCTTGCCTGACCCTATCCCCAATCTTAACGTTAACCCTAACCCTTACCCTAAACTCTAACCCTAACCTAAACCCTGTCTAACCCTAATCTTCCTAACCCTCACCCTACCTTCTAATCCTAAACCTAACCCTCTAATCCTAACCATAACTTTAACCTTAACATCTAACACTAACCATAACCCTAACACTAACCTTAACCCTAACCCTGCC
>NW_026589817.1:15258-84278 GCF_907164565.1 Psammomys obesus | reverse complement strand
ACTAACCATAACCCTAACACTAACCTTAACCCTAACCCTGCCTAACCTTAACACTAACCATAACCATAACCCTAACTATAACCTTAACCTCTAACACTAAACTAAACACTAACCCTAAACTCTAACCCCAAACCTAACGCTAATCTTAATCCTAACCCTAACCCTAATAACTAACGCTAGCCCTATCCCTGCCTAACCCTCACCTTAAACCTAACCCTGAACTTAAACCTAACCTTAAACTCTAACCATAGCCTTTACCTTAACACTAACTTTAACCTTAACTCTAACCTAACCCTAGCCCTAGCCCTAACCCTATCCCAAACTCTAAACTTTAACCCTACCCTAGCCCTAGCCCTAGACCTAACCCTAACCTTAACCCTAACCTCTAACCCTGACCCTAACACTAACCCTAACACTGATGTCTAACCCTAACCCTAAACATTAAACTGGAACCAAAAACTAACCCTAACCTAAACCAACACTTAAACCTATCCCTAACACTAACACTAACAGAAATCCAAACGTGAATCCTAACCCTAACCTAACCCTTAACTCTAACCCTAACCTAACTCTTACACTAACCCTAACCCTAAACCTAACCCCTAGCCATAATCTTAACTATGATCCTAACCTAACCCTGAACCTAATTGTAACCCTAAGCCTAATCCGAACCATTAACCTTAATCCTAACCCTAAACCTGATTCTAACCCTAATACTAACCCAAACCCCAAAACTAACACTAAATCTAAACCTAACCCTAACCATTAGCCCAAATCCTAACCCTAACACTGAACCTAACCCCAATCCCTAACCCTAACTGTTAAACCAGACCCTAACACTAACCCTAAGCCTAACCTAACCTAACCCTAAATGTAAACTCTAATCATAACCCTAGCTATAATACTAAACCTAACCCTATCCCTAATCCAAATGTGAACCCTAATGCTAACCCTAAACAAACCACAAATGTGATCCAGAAAACAAACCCTAAACCACACCTGGAGCTGAACCCGAACCCCAACACTAACCCTAACCTTAACACAAACCTGAACGAGAATATTAACCCTGACACTTAACTGTAATCCTACACCAAACTGAATGCTAACCCTAACCTTAAACTTAACCCTAACACTGACCCTCACCATGACCCTGACCATGACCCTGTACCTGACCCTAACCTTAACCCTCTAACCTTAACCCTATTCCTAAACCTAACCCCTCTAACCCTAATCCTAACACCTTTACCCTAATACTAACACTAACCAGAACCCCAAACCAAAACTGAACCCTAACCCAAACACAAATCCAAACACAAAGCCGAACCTGAATACGATCACTATTCCTAACCTTCACTGTAACCCTACCCTAACACTAGCCCAAACCTAAACCAAAACCCTAAATCTAACCCTACCCTAATCCTAACACTACCCTAACCCTAACATTATCCCTAAACCTAACCCTTACGCTAACCATTAACAGTAATCCGAATGCTGAACCTAACCCTAATTCTAACCTCTAACGCTAACCTTACCCAAACAAAAATGCAAACCCAAACACTAACCCTAACCCTAACCCTAACCCTAACCCTAACCTAACCCTAACCTTAATCCTAACCCAAACCTGAACCCTAACACTAACTGTAACATTAACCCTAAGATTTAACCCTAATCCAGACCCTACCCTAACCCTAACTCTAACACTACCCCTAAACCTAAACCTAAACCTAATCCTTAACCCTAAACCTAACCATTACCCTAATCCTAACCATTACCCTAATCCTAACCATTACCCTAATCCTTACCCTGAACACTTACACTAACCCTAAACTTTAACACTAACCCTAACTCTAACCCTTAACCCTAACATTAAACATAACCATAACATAATGCTAACCCTAAAGCCAACCCAAACCCTAACCCTAAACAAAACCCGAATGCAAACCCGAATATGAATCCTAACGCAAACCTGAATGGATACCTGTTCTCAAACCCTAACCCTAGCCCTAATCCTAACACAAACCTGAACCTGAATCCTAACTCTAACACTTAATCCCAACCCTAACCCAAACCCTTAATCAGAATCCTAACCCTAACTATAACCATAACTGTACATTAAAACTAATGCTAGCCCTACCCTTACCTTAATCCTAACTACCTAAAATAACCCCAACCCTAAATCTAAACCTAAACCTAATCCTGACCTTGACCCTGACCCTAACCCTAACCCTAACCTATCCCTAGCCCTTAACCTAACCCTTACAGTAACACTAACTGTAACCCTAACCCTCTAACTCTAACCCTAGTCCTAACCCTAACCCCATAACCCTAACCCTAACCCTAACCCAAATCCAAACTCTTATCTGAATCCTATCTATAACCCTAACCCAAACCCTACCTTAACCATAAACCTAACCTTAACCCTAACCCATATCCCTAATCCCAACAATAATCCTAACCTAACCCTAAATCTAACCTTAACCCTAACAATAACCCTAACCTAACCCTAACCCTTACACTAACAATAATCCTAACCATAACCAAAACTCTCGCTCCAACCCTAACCTGATCCTTACCCTGACCCATAACCCTAATCCTATCCCTAAACTAAACCAAAACATAATCCTAACCCTAACACTAACCATAACCTTAACCCTCTAACTCTAACCTTAACCCTAACCATAACTCCTAAACCCAACCCTAACATTAAGCCTTACCCTAACCATAAACATAACCCCAACAACCCTTACCCGAACCTTAACCCTACGCCTAACTACAATCCTTACCAAAACTCTCTAACCCTAACCATCACCCTCACCCTAATGCTAACCCTATCCCTACCCCTAATCCTTTAACCCTAACCTGAACCTGATCCTAACACTAACACTAACCTTAACGGTAACCCTAACCCTAACTCTAATACTATCCCTAAACCTAACCCTTATGCTAACCATTAACCATACTCATAACCCTAACCCTGAACCTAATCCTAACTCTTAAACCAAACCCTAAAATTAACCTTAACTCTAACTTAACCCAACCCTTAACCCTGACCATAACCCTAACATTTAACCCTAACCATAACCCAAATGCTGACCCTAACCTAACCTTATCCTTAATACTAACCTAAACCTGAACCCGAACCCTAACCCTAACTGTAACATTAACCCTAACACAAACCCTAAGCATGACCCTAACTCTAACCCTAACAGTAACCCTTCCTTAACCCCAACCCTAACCAAAAACCCTAAATCTAACCCTAACCCTATCCCTAAACCTTACCCTTACACTAACATTAACCGTAATCCTAACCTTAAAGCTGAACCTAATCCTAACCCCTAATTCTAACCCTTAAACTGGACTCTAACACTAAAACTAATCCTAACCTAACCCAATCCTTAACTATAACCATAAGCCTAAACTTTAACCCTAACCCTATCCCTAACCTAACCCTAACCTTAATCCTAATCTAAACCTGATCCTGAACCCTAACTGTAAATTAACCCTAACCCTTAACCCTAATCCTGACCTTAACCCTAATCCTAGCCCTAACATTAACCCTATCCTAACTCTAACCCTAACTCTAGCATTACCTCTAAACCTTAACCTAACTCTAATCCTTAATCGTAAACCTAACCCTAACCTAAACCTAAATCTAACACTTCATCCCAACCATTACCCTAATTCTTATCCCAAACCATAACTCTAACCCTAAACTTTAACCTTAACCCTAACCCTAACACTAACCATAAACATAACCCTAACCCTAATGCTAACCCTAACCTAACCATAACCATAACCATGACCCTAACATTAACCCCCTCAACTGTAACCCTAACCCTAAACCTAAACCTGACCCTAACCATAACTCTAACACTAACCTTTCCCTAACCTTAACCCTTAATTAAAACTAATCCTAACACTAACCCTTAGTTAACCCTAACCCATCTCTGAACTTAACCATAACCCTAAAACTTAATCCCAACCATACCCCTAACCCGAACCAAACACGAACCAGAACACGAACCTTAAGCATAATCCTAACACCAACCATCACCTTAACCATAACTCTTCTTTTATTTCTCTTCCATAGGAATTTTATTTTACTGAAAGGACTGGGGATACAGCTGAGCAATTATGGCATGAAAAACAAGCACTCTGCCATTGTGCTACAGTACTACTCATGAATATGAACATTAGTATCAGTATTTCAAGTTGTAGACGATGAAAACTGTGATGTGTATTTGATGGCATCACATTGATTCTGTTGTCATATTGTGCATTGAATCAAGGAAAAGTATCTTGGTTCCTGAAGGTTTCCTTGAAGAACATGAAGTAAATGCATATTCCTGTGTCCTTTATAAAATATATTTTGTGCTTCTTCCTAAAAGCAATGCATCTTCTAAGGCATTTCTTTTTCTTTATTGATTTTGTTCAGATTACAAATACCTTTCTGAAAGAAGTTCCTATGGTGTTTATGTATATAAAATATTATTTTATGTGAAGTAAGAATTGCTATTTTATCTATTATATTTCTTTTTCATTTATTTATTATTTATTACGATTTATTTACTTTTTATTCTGACTGTAGCACCCTCCCTCATCTCCTCCCAGTACCACCCACCCTCCCTCTTCTCCCCCTATGTTCCTCCCCTAGTCCATCTATAGGAGAGGTCCTCCTTCACTTCTATCTGACCTTAGCCTATCAGGTCTCATCAGGACTACCTGCATCATCTTCCTCTCTGGCCTGGCAAGGCTGCATCCTCCAGGGGGAGGTGATCAAAAAGCCATCCACTGACTTCATGTCAGAGACAGCTCCTGTTCCCCTTAAAAAGGAACACATTGGAAACTGAACAGCCTATGGGCTTCCTCTGGGCAGGGGATCTAGGTCATCTCCATGCATCATCCTTGGTTGGAGTATCAGTCTCTGCAGGCCTCCTGGGTCCAGGGTTTTTGGCTTTGTTGGTCTCCTTGTGGAGCTCCTGTCCCCTCCATGTCTTTTTCTCTCCCCCTTCTTCCATAAGATTCCCTGTACTCTGCCCAAAGTTTGGCAATGAGTCTGTTTCAATACCCTGATGGGTAGAGTCTTTCAGGGGTCCCCTCTGGAAGGCTCCTGCCCTCTTCCTTGTCTTCTCTCACTTCCAATGTTTATCCTGTTTG
The DNA here is from genome assembly GCF_907164565.1 of Psammomys obesus. Classification (NCBI taxonomy): domain Eukaryota; kingdom Metazoa; phylum Chordata; class Mammalia; order Rodentia; family Muridae; genus Psammomys; species Psammomys obesus. The sequence goes on along the minus strand of NW_026589817.1, from coordinate 79,121 downwards.
CTCTCCTAAATGAGGATTAATTAAACCTCTTACATAGGGTTCTCCTGTTGTTTATTTTCTTTAGGACTATAGATTTTAGTATTATAGTATCTGATATTATATGGCTAATATTCACTTAAAAGTGTATATACAATGTATGTCTTTCTGCTTCTGAGTTACCTCACTCAGGATGATGTTTTTTAGTTTCATCCATTTGTCTGCAAATTTCCTTGTTTTTAATTGCTGAGTAGTACTCCATTATGTAAATGTATCACAACTCCTGTATCCATTCTTCAGTTTGAGGAGCATCTAGGTTTTTTTTTTTTTCTAGATTCTGGCCATTATGAATAAAGCTACTATGAGCATAGTTGAGCAAATGTCCTTGTTGTATGGCTGAACACTTTTTTGGATATATGTCCAGGAGTGGTATAGCTGGATCTTGAGATAGCATTATTCCTAATTTTCTAAGAAAGTGCCAGATTAATTTCCAAAGTGGTTGTACAAGGTTACAGTCAGACCAATCTCGCTTATGAATATTGATGTTAAAGTACTCAATAAAATACTCACGAATCGATTCCAAGAACACATTTAAGATATCATGTACCACAAGCAAGTAGGCTTCATCCCAGTCATGAAGAGGTTGCTCAACATATGGAAATCCATCAATGTAATTCAACTGAAACGAAAAAACTGAAAGAAAAAATACCCACATGATCATCTCCTTAGATGCCAAAAAAAAATTTGACAAAATGTTTGTGTTTAAAGTTTTGGAGAGATCAGCGGTACAAGGCACATAGGTGGGGTTGGGGAGGGAATGAGGGAGCGGGATACAGCTGGGACACAGAGTTAACAAAATGTAACTAAAAATAAAAATAAAAGAAAAGAAAAGAAAATAGTTTTGTACTTTAAAAAAAAAAACAAGGCACATAGGTAAACATAGTAAAAAGCACTGTGCAGCAAGCCTACAGCCAACATCAAACTAAATGTCTATTCCATTTCTAAGTATGAGGTAAAAAGAATTAAGAGCAGGATCATGATGAAATATATTTTTAGTAATTTATATAGCAGAATCATTCAAAACAGCTGAAAGATGCAAACATTCCATATGTCCACACACAAACAAAAAACCAAATGCATGAAGACAACACTATATATACATATAGTGGCATAGTACTTATCCTCCAGAAAAAGGTTGGCACATGCTACAGCACAGATAATTGTAATAGACCCTGTTTTAAATGCTATGGCAAGCTATACTAGTGTATCATTCCAACTAATTGTTGTAACTGTGCTGATCAGCTACAAATACACAGAAATTAAAGTGATGAGAGCCAGACAGATGGCTCAGAAAGTAAAGGTGCTTTCTGCCAAGACTAATGACCAGAGTTCAAAACAGGGTTCCACATTTCAGGAGGAGAGAATCAGCTCCCAAAACATACTTTTAACCCCCACTTATGTGTGTTCTCTTTTGTGCAGAACACTCCTGCTTCTTTGTTTTTTTTTCTGTTTTCTTTCTTTCTTTTTTTTTCAGTCAATTTTGCATCTAAATACTTTGCTGAAGGTATTTATCAGCTGAAAGAGTTCTCTGGTAAAATTTTGGGATCATTTATGTATACTATCATATCATATGCAAATAATAATACTTCGACTTCTTGCTTTTGATTTGTATCCCCTTGATCTCTTTTAGTTGTCTTATTGCTCTAGCTAGGACTTCAAGTACTATGTTGAAAAGATACAGAGAGAGTGGGGAGCCTTGCCTTGTCCTTGATTTCAATGGGATTGATTTAAGTTTCTCTCCATTGTGTTTGATGTTGGCTATAGGCTTGCTGTATATTGTCTTTACTATGTTTAGGTATGTGCCTTGTATCCCTGATCTCTCCAAGACTTTATACATGAATGGTTGTTGGATTTTGTCAAATGCTTTTTCAGCATCTAAGGAGATGACCATGTGTTTTCTTTCACTTGGTTTATTTAATGGATTACATTGACAGATTTCCATATATTGAACCACCCCTGCATGCCTGGGCTGAAGCCTACTTGGTCTTGATGGATGATATCTTTAATGTATTCTTGGATTGGGTTTGCGAGTATTTTATTGAGTATTTTTGTGTCAGTGTTCATAAGTGAGATTGGTCTGAAATTCTCTTTCTTTGTTAGGTCTTTATGCAATTAGGTATCAAGGTGACTGTGACCTCATAGAATGTTTCTATTTTGTGGAATAGTTTGAAGAGTATTGGTGTTAGCTCTTCTTTGAACGTCTGGTAGAATTCTGTGCTGAAACCATCTGGACCTGGACATTTTTTGAATGGGAGACTTTTGATGACAGCTTCTATTTCCTTGGGGGATATGGGATTATTTAATTTATTTACCTGATCTTGATTCAGCTTTGCTAAATGTAATCTATCAAGAAAAAATTCCATTTCATTTACATTTTCAAATTTTATTGCATACAGGCTTTTGAAGTAGGACCTAATGATTCCTTGGATTTCTTCAGTGTCTATTGTGATGTTCCCTTTTTCATTTCTGATTTTGTTGATTTATATGGTGTCCCTTTACCTTTTAGTTAGTTTGGCTAAAGGTTTGTCTATCTTGTTGGTTTTCTCAAAGAACCAGCTCTTCGTTTCATTGATTCTTTGAATTGTTTTATTTGTTTCTAATTTATTGATTTCAGCCCTGAATTTGATTATTTCTAGCAGTTTACTCCTTTTGAGTGTAGCTGCTTCTTTTTTTTTCTAGTGCTTTCAGGTGTGTCAATTATGTTGCTTGTATGCCTCTAATTTCTTTATGAAGGCACTTAGTGCTATGAACTTTACTCTTAGCACTGCATTCATTGTGTCCCATAAGTTTGGGTATGTTGTGCCTTCTTTTTTTATTGCATTATAGGAAGTCTTTAATTTCTTTCTTTATTTCCTTCCTGATTCAGTTGTCGTTGAGTAGAAAGGTCTTCAGTTTCCATGTGTGTGTAGGCTTTTTGCAATTTCTGTTATTGTTGAGGTCTAGTTTTAGGCCATGGTGGTCTGATATTATTATTTCAATCTTCTTGTATCTGTTGAGGCTTGCTTTGTGTCTTACTATATGGTCAATTTTGGAGAATGTTCCATGAGGTGCTTCATTTTCATTAAGCTCTGGGAAGTCTTTAATTTTTTCTTTATTTCCTCCCTGACCCATTTGTCATTGAATAAAGAGTTGTTCAAAGGACACTCTCATCAGAACAAAACAACAGCCTACAGACTGGAAAACGTTCTTCACCAACCCTACATCTGACAGAGGGCTAATATTCAGAATATATAAAGAACTGATGGAAATTAAACACCAACAAACCAAGTAATCCAATTAAAAAATGGGGTACAGAGCTAAACAAAGAATTCTCAACAGAGGAATCTCAAATGGCAGAGAAGTACTTAAAGAAATGTTCAACATCCTTAGTCATTCAGGAAATGCAAATCAAAACGACCCTGATATTTCACCTTACACCCATCAGAATGGCTAAGATCAAAAACTCAAGTGACATCACATGCTGAAGAGGTTGTGGAGAAAGGGGAACCCTCCTCCACTGCTGGTGGTAATGTAACCTTTTACAACTACTTTGGAAGTCAATTGGTGCTTTCTCAGAAAACTAAGAATAGTGCTACCTCAAGATCCAGCTAGACCACTCCTAAGCATATACCCAAAAGATGCCCCACCATTCAATAAGGATATTTGCTCAACTGTGTTCATAGCAGCTTTATTTATAATAGCCAGAATCTGCAAAGAACCTAGATGGAATACTACTCAGCAATTAAAAACAAGAAAATCATGTAATACAGGCAAATGGATGAAACTAAAAAAGATCATCCTGAAAGATGGCAGAAAGACACATATGGTGTATACTCACTTATAAATGGATATTAACCACAAAATACAGGATAAACATACAAATATCTATAGCCCTAAAGAAGCTAAACAACAAGGAAGACCCCAGGGAAGAGGCTTAATCCTCATTCAGAAGGGTAAGCAGGATAGACATTGAAATTAGGAGAACACAGGGACCAGGACAGGAGCCGTTCCAAGAGGACCTTTGAAAGACTCTACCCACCTGTGTATCAAAGGATATACTGAGACTCATAGCCAAACTTTGGACAGAGTGCCAGAATCCTTATGGAAGAAGAGTGAGACAGAAATACCTGGAAGGGACAGGAACTCCACAAGTACAACAGAGCCAAAACACCTGGACTCAGAAGGTCCTGCAGAGACCAATACTTCAACCAAGGACCATGCATTGAGAGGACCTAGACCCTCTGCTCAGTTAACAAGTGGGTTACCTAGTAAGGGGGTCAGAGGCTATCTCTGACATGAACTCAATGGCTGGATCTTTGATCACCTCCCCCTGAGTAAATGCAACCTTGCCAGGCCAGAAAGGAAGATGATGCAGTCAGCCTTGATAAGCTAGGGTCAAATAGAAGGGGAGAAGGTTCTGCCCTATCAGGGGACTAGGGAAAGGTCAAAAAGGGAGAAAAGGGAGGGTGGGTGGACTGGGAGGAGACAAGGGAGAAGGATACAGAGGGGATACAAAGTGAATACATTGTAATTAATTAATTAAAAAAAGAAAGTATCAGTCTCAGAAATGACAGCTGGCCCAGAATTCTTGGTTCTGTTGCTATCTTTGTGGAGTTCCTTTCCTCTCCAGATCTTTCTATCTCCCCCTTCTTTCATAAGATTCCCTGCACTCGCCCCAAAGTTTGGCTGTGAGCCTCAGCATCTGCTTTGATACACTGCTGGTTATATATTTTCAGTACCTCTGTGGTAGATTACTGTCCTGTTCCCTGTTTTCTTCCTCTTCCTATGTCCATCCCATTTGCCCTACTGGATGATGATTGATTATCTTACCCAGGGTACTCCTTCTTGCTTAGCTTCATTATGTGTACATATTTTAGTATGTTTATCCTATATTATATGTCTAATATCCATTTATAAGTGAGTATATACCATGTGTGTCTTTTTGCTTCTGAGATACCTCACTCAGAATGATCTTTTCTAGACCCCACCATTTGCCTGCAAATTTCATTTCTTTGTTTTTAATTGCTAAGTAGTATTCCATTGTGTAAATATACCATAATTTCTGTATCCATTCCTCAGTTGAGGGACATCTGGGTTGTTTCCAGGTTCTGGCTATTACGAATAAGCTCCTATGAACATGGTTGAGCAAATGTCCTTGTTGTGTACTTGTGCATATTTTGGATATATGCCCAGTGGTGGTATAGCTGGATCTTAAGGAAGCATTATTCCTAATTGTCTGAGAAAGAGCCAGATTGATTTCCAAAGAGATTGTACAAATTTATGTTCCCACCAGCAATGGAGGAGGGTTTCCCTTTCTCCACATTCTCTCCAGCATGTATTGTCACTTAAGCTTTTGATGTTGGCATTCTGATGGGTGTGAGGTGAAATCTCAGGGTCTTTTTGATTTGCATTTCCCTGATGACTAAGGATGTTGAGCATTTCTTTAAATATTTCTCTGCCATTCGATATTCCTCTACAGAGAATTCTCTGTTTAGCTCTGTAACCCATTTTTTAATTGGAGTACTTGATTTGTTGCTTTTTAACTTCTTGAGTTCTTTATGTATTCTGGATATTAGCCCAATGTCAGATATAGGGTTGGTGAAGATCATTTCCCAGTCTGTAGGCTGTCGTTTTGTTCTGACAGTGTCCTTTGCTATATTAAAGCTTTCTAGTTTCATGAGGTCCTAATTTTTGATTGTTGATCTTAAAACCTGTGCTGTTGGTGTTCTATTCAGGAAATTGTCTCATGTGCCAATGAGTTCAAGGCTCTTCCCTACTTTTTCTTCTAACAGATTTAGTGTTTCTGGTTTTAGGTTGAGGTCTTTGATCCACTTGTACTTTAGTTTTGTACAGGGTGAAAATATGGATCTATTTGCATTTTTCTACATATAGACATCCAGCTAGACCAACACCATTTATTGAAGATGTTGTCTTTTTTTCCACTGTATGGTTTTGGCTTCTTTGTAAAAAAAAAAAAAAAAAAATCAAGTCTCTATAGGTGTGTGGGTTTATTTCTGGGTCTTCTGTTTGATTCCATTGATCCAATAGTTTGTTTCTATGCTAGTACCATGCAGTTTTTATTACTATTGCTCTGTAGTACAGCTTGAGATCAGGGATGAAGATATCTCCAGATGATCTGTTGTTGTACATGATGCTTTTGGCAATTCTAGGTTTTCTTGTTTTTCCATATGAAATTGAGAATTTTTCTTTCAAGGTCTTTAAAGAATTGTGTTGGTATTTTGATGGGGATTACATGGGAATCTGTAGATTGCTTTTGGCAGGACGGCCATTTTCACTATGTTAATCCTACCGATCCATGAGCTCGGGAGGTCTTTCCATCTTCTGATATCTTCTTCAATTTCTTTCTTCAGAGGCTTGAAGATTTTTTCAAACTGGTCTTTCACTTGCTTGGTTAGAGTCACACCAAGATACTTTATGTTATTAGTGGCTATTGTGAAGGGTGTTGTTTCCCTAATATCTTTCTCAGCCCTTTTATCTTTGGTATACAGGAGGGCTACTGGTTTTTTTGTTAATTTTGTATCCAGCCACTTTGCTGAAGGTGTTTTATCAGCTGAAAGAGTTCTCTGGTTGAATTTTTCAGGTCACTCATGTATACTATCATATCATCTACAAATATTGATACTTTGACTTCTTCCTTTCTGAACTCAATCCTCTTTATCACCTTTAGTTGTCTTATTGCTCAGCTAGGACTTCAAGTACTATGTTGAAGAGATACAGAAAGAGTGGGGAGCCTTTCCTTGTCTCTGATTTCAATGTGATTGATTTAAGTTTCTCTCCATTGTGTTTGTTGTTGGCTATAAGTTTGCTGTATATTGTCTTTACTATGTTTAGGTATCCTTTGTATCCCTGATCTATCCAAGACTTTATACATACATGGTTGCTGGATTTTGTCAAATGCTTTTTCGACATCTGAGATGATCATGTGGGTTTTTCTCCTTTAGTTTGTTTATATGCTGGATTACATTGATAGATTTCTGTATATTGAACCACCACTGCATGCCTGCAAGTAGATGAAGCCTACTTGGTCATGTGCATGATATCTTTTATGTGTTTTTAGATTCTGTTTGCAAGTATTTTATTGAGTATTTTTGCATCAGTGTTCATAAGAGATAGGTCTAAAGTTCTTTTGTTGTTGTCCTTGGGTCTTTGTGTGGTTTAGGTATCAAGATGACTGTGACTTCATAGAATGAGTTTGGTAATGTTCCTTCTGTTTCTAGTTTGTGGAATAGTTTGAAGAGAATTGGAGTTAGCTCTTCTTTGAAGATCTGGTAGATTTCTGTGCTGAAACCATCTAGCCCTGGGCTTTTTTGGAAGGGAGACTTTTGTTGACTGCTTCTACTTGGGGGATATAGGACTGTATAATCTGTTTACCTGATCTTCCTTTAATTTTGGTAAATAGAATCTATAAAGAAAATTGTCCATTTCATTTGGATTTTCAATTTTGTTTTATATAGACTTCTGTAGTAAGACCTAATGATTGTTTGGATTTCCTCGGTGTCTGTCATTATGCCCCCCTTTTTGTTTCTGATTTTGCTGATTTGGATAGTTTCTCTCTGCCTTCTAGTTAGTTTGACTGAGGATTTGTCTATCTTGTTGATTTTCTCAAAGAAGCAGCTCTTGGTCGCATTGATTCTTTGGGTTGATTTCTTTGCTTCTAATTCATTGATTTCAGCTCTGAGTTTGATTATTTCCAATCATCTACTCCTTTTGGGTGTGTCTGCTTCTAGGGCTTTTAGGTGTGTCATTAAGTTGCTTGTATGAGATATCTCAAACTTCTTTCTGGAAGCACTTAGTGCTATGAACTTTCCTCTTAGCACTGTTTTCTTTTTTTATTTTATTTTATTTTATTTTTATTTTTAGTTACATTTTGTTAACTCTGTGTCCCAGCTGTATCCCACTCCCTCATTCCCTCCCCAACCCCACACTCCCTCCCTGGTCTCCTCCCTGCCCCTTTCCAAGTCCACTGATAGGGGAGGACCTCCTCCCCTTTCATCTGACCCTGTTTTATCAGGTATCTTCAGGACTGGCTGCAAAGTCCTCCTCTGTGGCCTAACAGACTGCTCCTCCCCTGGGGGGGGGGGGTCAAACAGCCTGCCCTTGAGATCCTGTTAGAAATAGTCCGTGTTCCCCTTACTTTGGAAAACTACTTGGTTACTGAGCTACCACGGGCCACATCCGAGCAGAAGTTCTAGGTTATATCCATAGATGGTCCTTGGTTGAGTGTCAGTCTCAGAAAAGACCCTGTGCCCAGATATATTTGGTCCTTGTAGAGCTCCTATCCTTTCCATATCATACTAACTTCCCTTCTTTCATATGATTCCCTGCACTCTGCCGAGGGTTTGGTTATGAGTCTTAGTGTCTGCTTTGAAACACTGCTAGGTAGAGTCTTTCAGATGCCTTTTGTGGTAGACTCCTGTCATAAGTTCAATGCACATCCCATTTGTCTTTCTAAATGAGGATTAATCACCTTCGCCTGTGTCCACTTTCTTGATTATCTTCTTTAGATGTGTAGATTTCATTATGTTTATCATATCTTGTAGGTCTATATAAGCGAGTATATACCCAGTTTGTCTTTCTCCTTTTGGGATACTTCACTCAGAATGATCTTTTCTAGATCCCATAACTTGCCTGCAAATTTCATGATTTCCTCTTTGATTGCTGAGTAGTATTCCATTGTGTAAAAATACCACAATTTCTGTATCCATTCCTCCGTTGATGGACATCTGGGTTGTTTCCAAGTTCTGGCTATTACAAATAAAGGCTGCTACAAACATGGTTGAACAAATGTCCTTGTTGTGTACTTGAGCAAATTTGGGTATATACCTAGGAGTGGTATAGCTGGGTCTTGAGGTAGCACTACTCCTAGTTGTCTGAGAAAGCGCCAGATTGACTTCCAAAGTGGTTGAACCAGTTTACATTCCCACCAGCAATGGAGGAGGGTTCCCTTTTCTCCACAACCTCTCCAGCATGTGCTATCACTTGAGTTTTTCATCTTGGCCATTCTGATGGGTGTAAGGTGAAATCTCAGGGTCGTTTTGATTTGCATTTCCCTAATGGCTAATGAGGTTGAGCATTTCTTTAAGTGCTTCTCTGCCATTCGATGTTCCTCTTTCGAGAATTCTCTGTTTAGCTCTGTTCCCCATTTTTTAAGTGGATTACTTGGTTTGTTGCTTTTCTGCTTCTTTAGTTCTTTATATATACTGGATATGAGTCCTCTGTCAGATAAAGGGTTGGTGAAGATTCTTTCCCAATCTGTAGGCTATTTGTTTTGATGACAGTGTCCTTTGCTTTGCAGAAGCTTTTCAGTTTCATGAGGTCCCATTTATTGATTGTTGCTCTTAGAGCCTGTGCTGTTGGTGTTCTGTTCAGGAAGTTGTCTCCTGTGCCAATGAGTTCTAGGCTGTTTCCCACTTTTTTTTCCAACTGATTTAGAGTATCTGGTTTTATGTTGAGGTCCTTGATCCTTAGCACTGTTTTCATTGTGCTCCATAAGTTTAGGTAAGTTGTGCCTTCATTGTCATTGAATTTTAGGAAGACTCTAATTTCTTTCCTGACCAAGCTATCATTGAGTAGAGAGTTGTGTGTATGTAGGTTTTTTGTTATTTCTGTTGTTGTTGAGGTCTAGTTTTAGGTCATGGTGGTCTGATAGGATACAAGGGATTGTTTCAATCTTCTTGTATCTGTTGAGGCTTGCTTGCACCCAACTACATGGTCAATTTTTGAGAAGGTTCCATGAGGTGCTGAAAAGAAGATATGCTCTTTTGAGTTTGGCTGAAAAGTTCTCTAGACATGTATTAGGTCCATTTGATTTAGGACCTCTGTGTCTGTTTTTCTGTATTTCATTTCTATCTAGATGATCTGTCCTTTGGTGAGAGTCTCCCACTATAAACGTGTTGGGATTGATGTGTGATTTAAGCTTTAATAATGTTTCATTTACAAATGTAGGTGCTCTTGTTTTTGTAGCATGTTCAGGATTGTGATGGCCTCCTGATGAATTTTTCTTTGATGAGAATGAGGTGCCGCTCCTCATCTTTTTTAATTAATTTTGGTTGAAAGTCTATTTTATTAGATATTAGGATAGCTACCCCAGATTGTTTTCTGGGTACATTTGCTTGAAAAACATTTTTTTCAGCCCTTTCCTCTGAGGTAGTGTTTATCTTTGTTGTAGAGGTGTGTCTCTTGGATGCAGCATAATGTTGGATCCTAACCATTCTGTTAGTCTGTGTCTTTAAATTGGAGAGTTGGGTCCACTGATGTTGATAATAATAATGACCAATGAATATTAGTTCCTTTTATTGTGAAAATGGTGGTAATATTGTTCCAATGCTTGTTTTCTTTTAATTTTTTGTCAAGTTATTTATATCCTGTGTTTTCTTGCATGTAGTTGTTTTCATTGGAGTTTTCCTTCTAGTATCTTCTGTAGGGCTGGATTGCTGTGTTGATATTGTTTAAGTTTAGTTTTGTTATGAAATTTTTTTTCTCCCATCTATGTTGATTGAAAGCTGTGCTAAGTATAGTAGTCTGTGTGGGTATCTGTGGTCTCTTAGAGTCTGCATGACATCTGCCCAGGCCCTTCTGGCTTTCATAGTTTCTGTTGAGAAGTCAGGTGTGATTCTGATAGGTCTGCCTTTATATGTTACTTGACCTTTTTCCCTTGCTGCTTTTAATATTTTTTGTTTGTTTGTTCTGTAAATTTCATGTTTTGACTATTATGTGATGTGAGGAGTTTCTTTTCTGGTCTAGTCTATTTGGTATTCTGTAGGCCTCTTGTATGTTAATGGATAGATATTTCTTTAAGTTGGGAAATTTTTTTTCTATGATTTTCTTGAAAAATATTTTCTGGACCTTGGAGCCTGGAATCTTCTTTTTCATCTATTCCTTTTATTCTTAGATTTTGTCTTTTTATGGCATCCTTGATTTCTTGGATGTTTTGCATTTGGAACTTTTCTGATTTTACTTTTTCTTTGAGGGATGTATCAATTTCTGTAAGTGTATCTTCAGCACCTGAGATTCTCTCTTCCATCTCTTGTATTCTGTTGGTGATGCCTAATTTTGTTTCCTGATCTTTTCCCTAACTTCACCAGCTCCAGGGTTTTCTCTATTTGTGTTTTCTTTATTGATTCTAGTTCTGTTTTCATGTCTTGCACCATTTCCCTCATCTGTTTGAATGTGGATTCCTGTCTTTCCATGATGGCCTCTATTTTTTGGAAATTATCTTTTTTCATCTCAAAACCTCTCCTTGAGGACTTTATTTTCTTAGACTCAGCTTTCCTCTCAGACCTTGTCAGTTCAGATGCTTGAAGCTTTTCTGTCTCTCTCTGGCTCCTGCTTCCAGGGAGAGGTATTTTTTTTCTGCCTCCCTCACTGGATCCTGACCCCTTCCTCTCAGAAGTTATTGGGTCCACAAATGTTTGCTCCTCAGATTGGCAAGAACTCCTTATCAAAGGTATTTCTCTTTCTGTCTTGGCTAGCAAAGTCTGGCTCTGAGAAGCTTCCTTGTTAAAGAGACATTTTTTTTTTGTCTCTACCTAAAGAATATGCCTCTCTGGGGTTAGTATCTAATTTTTGGGTTTTTTTTTTTTCAGCCTGCTGGAGGCCTTGCTGCTTTGCAGGGAGCCTTTCTGATCGAGTCTGTCTGATCAGGAAGTACAGTTGCTTTGTTTTTAAGGAACAGAACTGAAAAACTGCTCTATAGTTTTACTTTCTACGTAAGTTCTTGCTAGATTACTATAAATTCTGCCACATAATGGTATGCCGTTTGTTGTTGAGTATTAATATTTATCATTGATTTATCTTTTAGTTAATCAATGGTTATTCCTAAACCAGCTGTTTAGGATATTCCTAAACCATATCACCACAGAGAGACTAGTATTTATTTAATTAATCTAGAGCACAATGCTGGGCAATAGTTACTCCATCCTAAACCTCCAAGCCTGCATGCTTTCCTACCATTCAGATTTCACCCATTATACTTGCTTTTAGTCATATCTTAGGTCCAGTTTGTCTCCCCTTTTGGTTCCAAGTCCTGTCCTGCTGATCTCTGTTCCCACTTGCTTCCTTTTCCTCCCCTCAGAACCAGGATGTCCTACCCTAGTCTCTCCATTGCTTAGCATTGTGGCTGGTTGTTTTATTGACAATACAAACTTGACACAGGTGATGCTTAGGATAAGCATCACAATGTAATGTTTGGATTGAAACCAGATAGTGGGGTAGAGAAATCAGCATTTGAATGAACAAGGGTAAACTACACATTCCACAAGAGCATTATATTAACCTAAGACCTTTCACAAGTGTGAATTTTCTCTCTAAAGATGTTTATATTCTCTTTCTATTAAATAATTTTCCATGTTCACCACATTGATGAGGTCTTACTCTCACATGAACTTTTTTGTGGATAATGAGGTTCGACCTTTGACTAGAAGATGTGATGCATTCTCCTTATTCATATGGTATTTTTGAAGTATGAACTTTTGAATGACCATGGGAGCCACAGCTTGTGTTGAAGTATTTCTTACATATATATTGCACTTGTAATATCTTTCCTTGCTGAAGACAACAACTTTTTGGGAGCTGAAAGCTTTCATAGTATCCCAAGGTGTAATGACTCTTTCGCAGTGGAAAAGTGAACTCTCAGATGTGTTTTTGGACTTCTCCTGTGTGTGAGTAGCCTATTGCCAGAAATGTTGGGTTGAGGAGGAAGTGCTCCCCAGCCACTCTGCTAGAAGATGGTGTCTCAGACACCTGGATTCTTCAGCTTTTCAGCAATGAGTCTTTGTTTGCATTGCTTCTGAAGTGATTTCTCAAATGCACAGCTTTTGGTGCTGATGAAAACTGGTTTCCTCCACATCTGTTCCATGCCAACAACCTGAAAGGAAATGCTAATTAAGTGCCTGATGAATTTTGTAGGAGAGAATAGCTCATTGGAAAATGTATGACTGACAAACTCAAGAACTGAGTTCATAGAACAATATACAGAATCAGGGATTTAGGTTCTGAGTCAGGCTGGTCTTACCTAACAAAATTTGCCTATGAAGATGTCATGGATGAACCCCAGAGTTTAAAAATATAGCCATAGAATACAACACAGGAAGAACAGGGCACACAGCTTGTTCTATTAGAATAACTATCAGCTGGATATTTTTGTCTACTGACATAGTCTGGGCCCAAAGCAATTTGACAACAGAACAGCTGCTCTTCAAGAACTACATTTGTATATAGCAAAGAAAACAATCACCACAGTAAAGTGATTGACTAGCAAATTAGGGGCATGTGAGAAGCCATGCTTCTTCTGAAACTCTTCAAATTTTCACACTGATTGGCTAGATTGGTTAGAACTTACAACCAGAGAGCCTTTCCACCCATCATCTGTAGCTCCCTGTTATTTCAGGCTTTGCCTTTTATGAGTGTTTTATATAAACAAACCACAGGATAAGGTTCTGGTTTCTTACACTCAGTAGAATGTTTTCATTATGAACACACATGTGGAGTATACATCAGTACTTCACCCCTTTAATTGCTGAGAAATATTCCACTATATGGATAAATTAGTTCGCTCATCTGTTTATCAGTTAATGAGACAACAGTTCACTGTATATTACAAGCTGACTGCAAATTCATAGTTTTATTGTGACTACTTCCCAGGTTCTCAGACTACAGGCATATGCCCTCATGCCTGGCCATATAACGCTGTTATAAACATGGGAAAGTTTTTATGGACATGTATACCTAGGAGTAGACATGCTGGGTCATATAATAACTTAGTGCTTATCTTTCTAGGAGTGCAATTGAACTCAGGGTGGCAATGAATGTGTCTCAACACAAAATTGTCAATGTACTTAAACACTAGGATTTTTTGGGTGGTATTTTGTTTTGTTTCTTGAGTCTCCAGCATGAACTTTGAATGTGACAACATTATGCTGTAAGGTTGAAAGACTGGACCTATATGAAGCTTGCCTCTTCTGTCTTCCCACAGCTCTTAGCTACTCACAGTTTATTGCATATGTTAACTGGCTATATATCTCCTCCCCTGCTGGCCAAGTTCCCTTATCAGAACTAAGAACCAACAAAAATGGCTGTCTAGTAATTTATCCCTATATTTACTCTGGTATCCTCAGTGTATCTTTGTGTGTAAAATGGATCTGATAGAAACATTACTTAGAAAGTTTTGTTTAATGAAAATATTTTGCTATCACAGTCTGGAGGCCTCCCCCAAAAGGACAAATATATATTTGTGGTCTTGAGCGAGAGAACAAAATCCTGACAATTTGTCTTTCATTATCAAGGAACTTGGGCTGTTTTTTTATATTCCACTTAAGTTATAATTATGCATGTACTATTACAGCTAAAAAGTAAGAGTTTCTGTATCATATGAATTTATTTTCTGCTATATACTTCTCACATTTCTTTCTCTAGAATATTCTTATACAAGGTTCTCTAGAAGTAGGTTCTGTTCATGTTCTCAGTCGTCTTTTTATCTCTGCAATTTGGTCTCCACATTGCCTAGCACATGCTACACCTTTCTTTTGTTTTCACAGATTCTCTGCTTTTTCATACTTCTCCATTTTGTCATGACTCTCCACTTTTTCAGTATAATTGGAGCTCTCTGATGTACTTTCCTTCAGTAGATTTTTCTCTTCCTTCCTTTTCTTCTTCATAATTTTTTCCCGTCTTTTTGTTCTAATAACTGAAATATAAAAATCATATTACTGAGATTGGAGTAAGTGAAGAGTAGAAATAAAGACAAGGGGTCAGAGGAAATTTATAGTAAATAAGGCATTTTCAGAAAATAAATGTTACTTATAAAAATAGTGAGGTTTTTAAATTTTATTTTGGTTTGTGTTTGTTTGTTTGTCTGTGTTTTTGAAACAATATCTTGCTATGCACCCCAGGCTGGCCTTGAATTCACCATCCTCCCTGTTACCACTTCTCAATTGCTGTGATTCTTAGTGTGAAACACCACTCTCAGTTGAAATTTGAATTTTAAAATTATTGCATTCTATGTGCAAGCCTTTCAAATATACAATAATAATCCCGTGTAATAAATTGGAAAATATTTCTTATGGATTATGAAGACTGTCAACTTCAGTTGGCATCAACCATCAACTCTGCTCTGTCTCTTTCATGTTGGGCACATTTAGGATTGTTTAATAGCCAGGCAGTGGTGGCACACACCTTTAATCCCAGTACTCAGGAGGCAGAGGCAGGCCAATCTCTGAGTTTGAGGCCAGCCTGATCTACAGACCAAGTTCTAGGACAGCCAAGGTTACACAGAGAAAACATGGAGGAGGAGAAGAAGAAAAAAGGGGGGGGGGCAACAATAACAGAACAAGAACAGAAGATCAAAAACAAGAATTAGAAGAAAATGAACAAGAAAAACAAAAAGAACATGAAGGAAAACAAGAATAAGAACAAGTACCAGAAGAAAAAGATCAAGAACAGGAAGAAAAAGAACAAGATCAAAAACATGAAGATCAATAGCAAGAACTAAGCAGAGGATGTCGGTGTATTTGGACCAGACACAGAACTTTACATGTTCTTTTAGAACATATGAGTAAGAACCTGAAAGCTTTTACAAATCAAGCTTATATATAAAAAATACATGAAGGCATCTCTCATATTCTTGTGTCTCAGATACAGTTCTTCCATTGGGAGGAATATCGCTGTTGTATGGATGGAACCCATTTCTACACCAGTCTGAGGCAACTTAAATGTCTGCTTATAGATGTTCTAAATGCAGAAATAATATACCAATAATAAGTATTTTAATAAGTATTGGTATTAAAATAAGAAACTTTCAAGGAAAAGTTTCATTCAAAACAAAGTTTGTCTCTTGATCTTTGCCTTATATTCTTGAAATTGCCCACATTGGGAATCAAGCAACTAGACAGCTTCCCACTGATAATCCCTGGAACTTGATGAGATCAGTTCATGAACACCCATTTTTTTCTTAACTCAGATTCTAATCTCACTGATATCTTCTTTGGAAAACCCAAACCACCATTCACAACCTCGCATCTGACAAGACAAAGCACCTGAGCCAATGAATTTCTCCAGCTCCTCGTTCTCGGAATGCAGCAGAGAAGATTCATCCTGACCTTCATCTTCAGAAGCCTCTTTCTCATCTAAAAGTGGAATCTCGACATTTTCATACAACATCGCAAGCTGCTGTTTTTCCTCAGCCTTTACCAGTCGACTGGAGAAGGATAGAGGTAAATATAAAGGCAGATTTTATAGTCAATCATTCTGTCTTTATACTGCAGTTTTTAAAGTTGTATTTTTACATATGGGAGTGGGAGTCAGGTGCCTGTAGTGACCAGGCAGGAAAACATAAGATTCCCTGGATCTGTGGTTACAAGCTGTTGTAAGCTACCCAACTTGTATGCTGGGAACTGAACTTCAGCCCCCTTAACCCCCAATTCATCACTCCATCCAAGGACATGAAAATTTTTTGACTCAACAGGAATTGCTTATACATGTTGGTAGGTGGAGAACAAAGACAGAAAAATACATTTATGGAAGGTTGGCCCAGCCAATTCATGTCACCAAATACTCTTATAGCCTCAAACTTCAAAACTAAATAACTAGGTATGGATGACATATATGGGCTAGATACAACATTCAATGAGTTTACAACAAAACCTATTATCTATGCAATATGATACCAAAAAAAATTAATGCCAAGAAAGCCTCAATGAACAAAATGCCAAGATTTTAAATGGATGTAGAATATTACAGAGCCTCTAATCCCCTTTCTTATTTGAGGCTGAGTGGACAGGTTGGTCAGAAAACAAGCCTGAGGACCTGAGTTCAACCCCCAAACCCAAATGAAAAATCAGGTGTGATGGTTCACATTTGTAACCGAAATCTGGGAAGGCAGAGACAGGCAGATTCGTGCAGCTCATTGTCATCTATCTAACCTAATTTGTGAGATCTAGATCCCAGAGAAAGAAAGATCCTGTCTCAAAAAACAAGGTGGATGACACCTGAGGAATTACACCCAGAGTAGACTTTGACCTCCAGCCACATACAACCACATTAGCATTCACACTCAGAAAGCTCTTGTTATTTCATAACCTGTGGTTATTTGGGTATTGATATTTTATAACACTACATTGAAATATTATTCTTCCACAGAGAAGGACAATGCAGCCAGTCCTGATGAGACCTGATAAGCTAGGGTCAGATGGAAGAGGAGGAGGACCTCCCCTATCAGTAGACTTGGAGAGGGGCAGGGAGGAGAAGAGGGAAGGGGTGGGACTGGGAGGGAATGAAGGAGAGGGCTACAGCTGGGATACAAAACTAATAAACTGTAATTAATATTTAAAATATTTAAAAATAATAAAGATTATTATGAAAAAAAGAAAGTTTGTATTACCATGAAATTAGAGAACTTAGAAGACAGATTTGGTAACAAGTTACCCTAATCCTACAGATGCATCTATTTTATGTGTCTAAAAATCTTTGCCTACGATAAGGGAAGTTTAGAAAGTTATCTTTTATTCTCATAGTTGTGTGTGTGGAAGGGGATTGTCCTAGACCAGGTGCCTATGAATCCTTCCCTGTATCTTATAAAGTAATCATATTTGACTGTGTTTATGAACTAGAACTTAATAAAAATAAAAGTTTCTGCACTTGAAAAAATATATTATTCTTCCTGATCAGTGAATTTTTAAACATGCCCTTAGTATTTACACTTGAGGTAGTGCCTCTTGTCACTGTCTGTCCAGTTCTAAAAGTGGATTTCTGAATAAGCTCTTTGTTTGATGTGGAAATGTGTTTTGGTTTTCCTAACATACTTATATACCTAGTTCTCTGTGACTTGGGTAATCAAGAATAATTTGATGATTAGCTTAATTATATTTTAAAGAGCAGTGACAGAGGGAAAAGCAGAGGGAATGAATATCCTAGACCAGTGGTTCTCAACCTTCATAATTCTGCGACCCTTTAATACAGTTTCTTATGTTATGATGACCCCTAACCATAAGATTATTTTCACTGATATTTCATAACTATAATTTTGCTCCTGTATCATAATGTAAGCATCTGATATGCAAGATATCTGATATGCAACCTCTGTGAAGGGGTCATTTGACCCCAAGGGGATCACAACCCACAAGTTGTGAACCTCTGTCCTAGATACCTGCTGTGATATGAAAAAAAATATTCATTAAATGTAGTAAAGATATCGATTCATAAAAAGTGAGGCACTGGTACCAGAAGCAAATTTTAGGAGTGTTCAAAAACACACAGGAATAAAGATAACTACTTTAATTAAACATTTCAATAGCTGATATGAATACAAAAAGTCCATAATAAAACCAAATATCCCAAAACAATCAGTATTCCACATCTTGGTGTATAACTATACTCCCAGCTCAAGGCACTGGCAGAATAATGTTAAGTTCTGGGTTAGCAGGGCTAAACTGTGAGACCCTTTTTTAAAAATAACAAAATCCTTCTTATTAGTTAAGTTTCATAGATAGATAGATAGATAGATAGATAGATAGATAGATAGATAGATAGATAGATATAGATATAGATATTCACTTGCCATGCTCAGGTTGCCATCAAATTTTAAAGAAATTTGTACTTTGGCTGTTTCTGAAAAATGTCATAGACTCCTAGCTTGAATCAGAGCCAGAAAATCTGGTCCAAATAGCATGATGCCACCTTAGCATAATAATTTCAAAATGACCCTGTCTTTTTTAAAAATCTCCACCCAATGTGATCAAAGTATGTTGTATGAAATTTTCAAAGAACAAAAAAATTTTAATATTTTTTTAAAAAATAAGAGCTTTATCTCAATATCTAAATTCTAGAAATCAGTCAGTCAGCAAAGTGATTGAGCCTGAGGACCTGAGTTAAATACCAAGGACCCACATAATAAGCCAGAAGTGTTGGTATACACTTATAACTCCAACACTGAGCTTCTGAAACTTTCATTCATTTTGGAAAAATGTACAATGACCATACTAATTTAATAATTAAAAGAAATACCATCACCATTATTATTATCACCATCTTTTGACAAAAAATAATTTCCTTGTGTATTTGCTACCTTATTAAGAATGGACGATGTTATTTGTCGTATACTTACTATATCGAATAGGAGATCATGAGTCCACATATCAGGGCAATGAGCAAAGCTATACTCGAGAGTGAAATTACATGAACAAGACCAGGTCTACGTGGAATTATTGCTAGAAATAGAAAGAAGTTTGTTACAAAAAATGAACCAAACACTAAACTGGCAATACTTTTACAAATGGCATCCCTAATTTTGAAAAGTACTAAGACACCCATTTAGAGACACCCATTTAGGGCTGAGTGCTCCAAAGTCTCTCACTCTCCTCTGTACATTGTCCAGTTGTGGGTCTCCATGTTAATTCTCATCTATTACAAGCAGCTTCTCTGATGAGGGTTGAGTGATGCTCTGATCTGTGGGTATAGCAATATGACATTTTATTGCTGTTCTTTTAACAAAATAATAGTAGTAAGAGTAGTAAGTTTTCTTCTAGCGCACATCACCTATCAAGGCTCAGGTCCTTGACCTTGTTAGCAGTGTCAGGCATGGGCTCTATCTCATGGAGTGGGACATAAATCCAATATATATACATATATGGGTCTGTCTGTCTGTGTTAGCTGGTTACTCCTATAATGTTTGTGCCATTATTGCAGCAGATTTTTTTGCAGGTAGGTCACTGTTAGAAGTAGTATTGTAGTTATTGTAGCTGGGTGATTCTGATGATGCAGAAGAAGCAGAAAATATTGTAAGAGCCAGAGGTGATGAATGACTCCATGCAAACAAGACTCTTCCAGATACAATAGAGTTGATATACATATGAACTCATAGGAAGTTGTGACAGGTTGCACAAGACCTGCCCAAGTTCAAATCAGACAAAACCTAGGAAATCAGAAGAGGAAGTAGGAACAAAGTCTCACCCCTCTCCAAGAAGTTATTTGCAATTGATACCTGCTGGGAGAGGGAAAATTTCCTCCAATAGAGTGTCACAGTGAAAATAAACCATGATCCAAAGCAAGCCCCACACACAAGAAAAGCTAGCCCAAACAAGACAGACTCCATTGGGTTGTTAGGTGTTTCTTGTTTTGCTTGAGAATTTTTTTGTCTTATCTCGTTTTACTGTTGTTTTTGCTGTTAGTTTTGATTTTCAGTTTTAGTTTTGAGAACTTGGGTTTTTTGGAAAAAGAAAGAATATCAATTAGAAAAAAAAGAATATGAATTAGAGAGGATCTGGGAGGAGTTGGGAAGAAAAAAGACTATGATAAAAATATATTGTATATATTTTTCATTAAAATTAATTTTTTAAAAATTCTAAGGGTAGCTCTCTATATTACATATGCAATCAAAGTCTCTCTTGCTCTCTGTTTCCTGCTCTGGATGTCACCGTCTTGTTTCCTCTGTCATTATAGACTCTTCCTTTAGAGCGTTAGGTCTCAGAGATTTTGTGGTATTGTATCACAGCAAGAGAAAATTAATATACATGGTGAAAAAAAGACAAGAGGACTCTTCAAGAAACTGATACTTTCTATCGTACCTATTCTGAGCAAATGTACCTCAATGCTGGCTTCATTTGAAGGTCTGCCCTGCTATCTGGACCTAGCCAGGATTCAATATTAGAAACAGGGAGAAGACAGGGAAGGAAGCCAAGGAATGAACATATTTTTCTTTCTTTTATTTCTTTCTCTTCTTCTCCTTCTTCTTCATCTTTGTCTTTTTCTTCTTCTTTGTATTATTATTATTAATCATCTTCAAATTAACATCAATTTTCAAAGGGGTAAAAGTGCTGCCAGGAATTCTAGCACACACTTGTAATTTCAGCACTAAGTAGGCAGAGACAAAATGATCTCTGTGAGTTCAAAGCCACCTCAGGCTACATAATGAGATCCTGGCTGAAAAGAATATATTAGCGTGAAACTGAACAGCGCAATTTGTGTTCACAAATGGCTGTTCATATGAGCAATGGCTCAACAGGTAAAAGCACTTGCTATAAACCTAACAACCTCAGTTTAAGACCAAGTCATGAAAGATGTCCTCTGATGTCCATTCATCCACAGGTACCATAAACAGAGATACATAGACATATTTTATTTCATTAATAATGCAATAATTTTAATATTTTTTTTACTTCCCCAAACCCCAGACTTCCTGCTTTTGGTCACCTCCTATCTAAGCCCTCATTCTTTTTGTTGTTGTTGTTGTTTTGTTTTGGGTTCTGTCCTTTTTTTAATTATTACTTACACTTTATTTTGTATCCCCTCCTATAGTTCCCTCCCTCCTCCCCTCCCAATTCCTCCCTTCCTTCTTCTTCTCCACACATGCCCCTCCCCAAGTCCACTGATAGGGGAGGTCTTCTTTTCCTTCCTTCTGATCCTAGTCTATTAGGTCTCATCAGGAGTGGCTGCATTGTCTTTCTCTGTGGCCTAGTAAAGCCGCTCCCCCCTCAGGGGGAGGTGATAAAAAAGGATGGACTTCAGAAGAAGGAGAAACAGGGAACAAGTCAGGAGCCTGCCACAGAGAGCCTCTGAAAGGCTCTGCCCTGCAGACTATCAAAGCAGATGTTGAGACTTATGGCCAACCTTTGGGCAGATTGCAGGGAATCTTATGAAAGAAGTGGGAAATAATAAGATCTGGAGAGGATTGAAGCCCCACAAGGACAGCAACAGAACCAAAAAATCTGAGCACAGGGGTCTTCCCTGAGACTGATACCCCAACCAAGTAGGATGTATGGGGATAACACAGAACCCCTGCACATATGTAGCCCATTGACAGTTCAGTCTCCTAGTGGGTTCCATAATAATGGGAACAGGGACTGCCTCTGACATGAACTGATAAGCCCTCATTCTTACACTATGAATGTACTAGTCACTATAGCCACACCTATCATCTTCAGACTTACTGACCCATAGCAACCTATAATCTGTAAATAAACTGACTTCTTGCACATAGATGTACTAACCATTGCTACTAATTCCTGTCATCTGCCACCTACCATGTGTCACCTTGGCTTATGATCACAATGTTGCTTTAATGGTCTCAAGTTGTAAGCTGCTATAATAAAAGAAAACTACAGGACAATTCATAGTGTAATCCCAGATACCTGAACTCCAAGAGTTGTAACTGGGGGCTGCAAAATGTGCTATGAATACATGAGTGGTCTCTGTAGGATCAAGCGTATCCTTTTTCTGTGTTGTGCCTGAAATTTAAAAATAAAAAGTAATTATTTTGTACAGATTAAACAAAAGCAATTGGTAAAGTATGTATAATGGACAGCCACCTATAAATCCTGACCACTTGAGGTAGTTACTACCCTTCGAGCCTTTGCGACTACACTTGGTCTTTTCTCATTTCCTGTTGCTCCACTGGCACAGAAAGGAGGGTTTTTCTGAGAGAACTGAAGAATGCCCTGATGTTCAGATCTCAGCATAAACCTATGACAAGATGAGTATAAAGATAATGCTAACTACGTATATTTGGCATGTGGGATCCACTCTACAGGCCTCCCAAACTTTCGGTATGCCTTCAACCATTTACAATGAAACACTGACGGGGAGAAAAGAACATGGGCTACCGATAGTCTAGTGTTAATAAAAGCTGAAAACTAGCTACTAGCCTGGGCATGTGGGAAGGCCTGAGAGGCATGGGTAAAGACACATTAGCAGTCTGGAAGGCATTGACTACAGGTTTGAAAGAAACAGGAGGAAAGAGCTTGAGATGATGAGTTTAGAAAATCTTAGGTGGAGTTTGCTACAAATAGGGAATGAGAAACAGGTGGTTTTGTAACCAGGCTGTAGGGCAGAAGCTCCACCTCAGCTCCCAAGAAGTTATTCTTGACCATCCAATATGCCATGAAAATGTATGATAAAGAGACAAGCCATGATGAAAAGCAGAGAGAGATTCAAATGGATGCATTAGGAAGTGGAACAAATAATGGATCCAGTGACCTCAAGTTCAATCTGTCAGGCCTCCCTCGGGATCCCCCAGTGATTACAGAGTCATTCCCAATGCTACCAAAACCCTACATCTGACTATTGTAAAAATCAGTGAGCAGCAACTCTTCCTTGAGGAACCTTTACCAACACTTGGGAATGTCTTACTTTCCCCTGAGCTCATCTCTTTCTATATCTCTTTCTGAATCTATATTAAAATACCCTTAATAAAATCTCAACTTTTTCATAACCTGGCTATTCCTGAAATGTTCACAGCACCAAAGTATACATATTGATGTGAACTCAGAGTCCCTAAAATTCTAGGAGAACACCAGAGGGAGATCGGAGGACAATGTCTCCATCTGTACCCCAACTCACTGGCACTATCTTAAAATAGTAACAATAGGGCTGAGGACATAGCTTAGTGGTTCATCACCTGAGGCCCAAATCTCAGGAGCACACAAGTACAGTTCTGAAACATCCTGCCCACTTTCAACCTCACAGATGAAAAATGCAATCACTATGATGTTTCAACACGTTTCTCTTATTATGAATGAGTCACACTTCTTCCCATATAAACATCAGCCAAGAGTTCCAGGAGAACAATGATGACTCCAAGCAATTCCATTAGACAACTACTTCCTTCCTCTAGCTATGGAACCTACAGCTGAGAGTTAAACCTCATGGCTCGGCAAACCAGTAGCACTAACTGAAGAAACGGGATAGTATAAAAGTACAGATGAGAACACAAGCTTTCTCACAGGCTGACCCTAACCAAGCTTCATGCTTTGGTGGTGATATGGACAAGCAAATGACCTAATCATAGCTATGATTTTAGATTAATGGTATGTTTTAGACTGATCAATACACTTTTATTATTTTCTATATTTTGATACTTTGATATCTGAGGGCCTTCATGACTCTGTATATACTACCAGACCAGGACAGTTAACTCCTAAACATAGCAGAGTTCATCTTTCACGTGCAAATGAGCCAACCCAAATTCAGTGAGCAAACACCCACCTTTAGTGACCTCCTTTGCAAGCACTTGGATTGCAGACTGCTTTTCAGCTACCCTCATCACTCCAGAGCACAACTAGGAACAACCCTTGAGCCAACTGAAATTATTCAAACTACTCAACAGTAAGGCCTCTTACCTTGCCTTAGCTTTATTTGTGAAAATAAAAACAAAGGCTCCCACACCCTCACTACCTCTCCCTGTCTGTATGCCATACTTCACTAAGTGTCTCTTCTCATTTGCTGCTTGTGAGTATAACATTTTCTTTCTTCATCAATCGAAACAAGAATCCCAGGAAAGAAGCCATAATGACAAAGGCCTATTGACTGATAACTTTCATGGTGTAGAGAAGTTGGAATGCTGCAAGTCCAGAGTCAAATTATCTTAGATCATCTTTACCCTTTCAATAGGTATTTATTGCCCTCCTCTGGTGTGAACTGACATCTTTTTTACCATTAGGTAGATCTTTGAAATATACAAACAGACATATCCTTAGTTTCCATGAACCAAAATGCAAAGGATGCCATCAGATAACATCTGAAGACTGTAGCTGAGATTTATCCATCTACTGATATTTCCATCAATGTATTTGAAAAGTGTCCTGATTATCTTTGTTCTATGACTGTAAAAAGTTCATTAGACTGTTACCACGCTGGACCATGAAATTTGAGGTAACCTGAATCTCTGTTCTCAGGATACAGATACTCATATTTGGCTATAGAATAAGCTATGTTATGCTCTTTGTGATGAGCATTGTGTTTTTTTTCATTGTTTCATTTCCATATCTGTATCCCCCCACATACCTCATTCAACCAAATCCCAGGCACATTGTAAAATAAGAGAGCTGAGTCCAAGTATATATCTCATTCCTCATCTATGAAAGCTTCTTTCTGAAGCAGATGAGGACTATTACAGAGATCTACAACAAGTCAAAATACAAAGATTAAGTGACTATGGGGCATCCAATATGAACTGGTATATATACAATGCAACAACTACATATAAGACTCAGAGAACATCTGAGAAGATGAAGCAGAAAAATAGAAAGAGCCAAAAAACCAAGATGTTGCTAGGATATGGCATCTTCTAGACATGAGAGGGAAGCTATATCCACAAAGTCTCAACAATATGGTCACCTAAACAAATCTTGCAAAATGACAATGTCAGTTGACATACCAACCTGGAATAGAGAAATTTCATAAGTCCCAGCCCATAATCCTGAAGAACTGCAGGCATTCAATGGCTGTGAAGATAGGCAGAATCTGAGTTCTCCAAGGACCAACCCCCTTTTTATTGGCTATCCAATCCCAAGTGGTCAACCTTAGATGAATGTGCATATGTGTACTAATGGACTCAGTAGGGTGTGTGCGTGTGTGTATGTATGTGAACAATAATTTAAAAAGAAGTGAATTTTATACGGAGTGCTAGCGAGATGTGGGAAGAATTAGAGAGGAGGAGGAGGAGGGAAATAATGTAAATACAGTACTCATGTAGGAAATTCTCAAAAACTGAGAATTATACATTAAAAAATATAAAACAAGAATGCTAAGGGAGGAATCTACTCCTGACAGTTGTTTAGCAGATGTGAAAAGACCCAGAAGGAACATCTAACATGGGAAGAACAGCAAGGCAGAAAGGTAGCCTTGTGTTTAAAGAGGACTCTGCAACAAGCAGTTTGGGGAAAGCTCCAAGCAGAAAAGCCAAAAGTAAAGAAGTTTCTGGAAAGTCAGAACCAGGAGTGCATGGCCTGGTTTCATATTCTGCCTCACCCAAGAAAAAAGGTGGAGCTCTAACTCAGCCTGTGCTCTGTGGCATACAACCTCTCTGCTAACCCCTAAGTGAGGACCTAGGTCACCATCACAAACCCAGCTATTCAAAGGGAGTAGCTTTATCTAATGTGCATTAAGGTGCTGTCTAGACCATGATGGTACACATGCTGGGACCCTCCAGGGCCCCACATAGTATTAGCCTTGGGAATGTCTATGGATCCCACAGAATAAGTTCCTATCAAATGTTTGTCTAACTCATCTATGAACTTCACTACTAATAAATACTCAAGACATATTTCCACATACACACAACACACATACCATATATTCACCACATGCACACAAGCACACACATATATAACACACACACCACAAACACATACATACACACCACACACATATACCAAACACATTCACATATATACCACACATACAAACATCACACATACACACGTATACCACACACAAAATACACCACATATGTACCACCCACACACAACATACCACACACACACACACTGCACACACTACACCACATATGCATACTATATATATATATATATATGTATATATATATACACACACACACACACACACACACACACACACACACATACACACCACACACAAACAATATACCACATATACAACACACACAACCACCGCCACCACACATCTGGGTCTGATCCTCACCTCACAAGCTAAGCAATGACTTACTTGGAAGTCCTGAGTGTTCTGGTCCAGGTATTGCAAGGTTGTTTCTGGGTTGTTCCATAGGAGCTTTTGGTGTTTGTAACTGTGTGCTTCCTTGAAAAGAAAACTTGTAGAAGTGAAATGTAATTAACTTCTTTTTACTTCCCTGGACAAAAGTCTTTATTCCCCCTCAAATAAGAAAGGCCATGCTGAAGCTACCTGGTGAGCTTGTTAACTCAGCTGCATAAGGCAAACAGACAGGAAGTAGGTATTCCAATAAAAACCAAAATAAAAACATAGAAAAGCTCTGAACCTTGTCCATCACTCTAAAATTATAAGTTCTTTTTCAAACAAAAGAAATACTGATCTGACTGCCCAGCATCTGGAGCAGTGGAATGTTTGGGTTCTGATTTAGAGCCCACAGTGTGAGGTCAGTTTACCCTACTGCCCTGAAATTCCTTCTCAGAACTAGGGCAGTCAAGGAGACTGAAATAAGTAACGTGTCCTAGCATGAGACAGACAAGAATGAGACCAGTTCCAGCCTTTAGGGAAAAGGCAGATTAGGCAGAAGGCAGGCAGGAATCTTGATTCAGGAATCTTGATACATCAGAAGAAAGTGACAGAAGCTAACTGCAATGACACACATGTGTAATCCCAGCACTTAGTGGGTAGAGCAGTTTGAGGTCATCTTTAGCTATATAACAAGTTAGAGAGTTCAAGGCCAGCCTGGGTTACATGAAAACTTGTCCCCCAAAAAATCACAACAATAAAACCAAGAAGGCTTCACAGAAAGCAGAAGCATTACAATGCAGTCCATGATCAGTTTGTTTTGTTTTTCTTTCTCTGGATTCTAAATCTTATTTTAATTCTTTCACAATTTCTTATTTTTAAATATATATATATTACATATAAAACATACATAAACACACAAATATATAATATACCTTTATCATAATTATTCTGCCAACCTTTTTAAACCTATTTTAATATATTTTGTTTCAAACTTATTAATTCATTTCTATGATTTCTGAAGTTTTTTGTACTTTTATTTTAAATTATATAGTTCAAAAAAAGGTTTTTTCATTTATTTAAGGGGAAATAGAGGAAGGGGTGTGAGGGTGGGACTGGGAGAAGAGGGAGGGGCTGGGATCAGGCTGTAAAATGATTTTAATCCATTTTTAGACTAAAATAAAATTACATCATTTCCCTCTTTCCTTTCTTCCCTCCAGCTCTTCCCATGTTCTTCCACCTCAAATTGATAACCTCATTTCTTATTATTGTTATATATTTATGTACAGATATGTTGACATACATATAGATGATAATGATGATTAGATAGATGATAGGTAGACAGATGCTGATGATAGATAGAGATAAATATACAGAGGGTAGAGATAGATAGATAGATAGATAGATAGATAGATAGATAGATAGATAGATATACAGGCACAACCTGCTGAGTCTATTTTTGTGTCATACTGCAGAGCTGACCCCATCATATTAGATAACTGTAGGGAGAGGAGAAAG
The DNA here is from genome assembly GCF_907164565.1 of Psammomys obesus. Lineage (NCBI taxonomy): Eukaryota > Metazoa > Chordata > Mammalia > Rodentia > Muridae > Psammomys > Psammomys obesus. The sequence goes on along the minus strand of NW_026589817.1, from coordinate 51,131 downwards.
CCCTGAGTTACTGAAGTCCTGAATAAATGTATGATGTAGACATAGCATGGCTGTTTCAAGGACCTCAGAACTTCAGACCTATTGACAAACAGGCAAGACCACCAACACACAAACACAGGCAGGTGAGACTCAGGGACACAGCAAAACCTTCCTCTGGTCAATGTCTGGATATTGACAGTGTATGCAGAAAATGTCCACCAAAGCTTCTTAGCCCTGATATTTGTAATCTGAAGATTGTTCCCCCACAGAGATTACTCCGACCAAAATCAGATATATCTGTCACCTTGATCCATACGTGTAATATAACCCTGCCACCTTACCTGCATATGTTAGCCCTGCCTCCCATACCTCAGCTGTATGCAATAACTCCACCTCTCAGTCCAATGCTACACAAGCACAGTTAGCTCCCAGGGTGCTGCTATTTCTCCAGGGAAGAACCCAGACCACCTAATTCCAGCTTTTCTGTGTGTCCCTATATCTGTCTGTTTTTTCTTTATTTTCTCACTGATCCCAGCCAGGTCTGAGTTATCTCTGGTTAGTTCTCCTTCTTGCAACAGTCATCAATTACCTATAGTTTTTTATATCTGGATAGGATCGTGTGACATTTTCTCTCTTCTATGCTGGCATGTCTATTGATATTGCCATTTTTCAGGTCTTGTTTATTGAGCCATTTCTAAGAGAGATGGCCTCACAGCAAAATCCCTGGTATTCTGCCTCTTACAAGTTCTCTGCTTCCATTTCTGTGATGTTTCCTGAACAACAGATACAGGGATTGTGATGTAGATGCATCCATTAGGGCTAGAATACCCAACCATCTGTTGATCTCTGCAGTGTGTCCAGCTGTGATTTTCTGTCATGGTCTCTTTTTGCTGTTAAAAAAAAAAAAATCTTCTTTGATGAGAAGTTACAAGTACAATTATCTGTGAGTGTAAGGTTAATATTTAGAATGTAGTTAGGAATTATGCTGACCTAGCAAAATGGCAGTAGTATATCTACTCACTAGCCACACTGGCCACAGGTTAAGAGTCTAGTACCTGACATGTTTTCCTTGCTCTTGAGTGGGCCTTAAGTTCAATTAAACATCAGTTGGTTGCTACCAACATGTAAGTGCCTCTATTACACCTTAATGGATATGTTGCCATGTTAATCACTGTTATGGTTCATAGGTGTCACAGCCAGTCAGGACTATAGTCTCCCTCCCTTGCAGCCTGCGTAATACTTTCTAAAACTATGGAAGACTAGACATCAGGAAAGACAGCTTTTGGGTTAGATACAGCTTGAATCCTTCAGGTCTTGTGTTCTAAGTGTGCAGTGTCTTCAGCAATAAGCACTTACAAGGGAAGTCAGGGCAGGACCTCAAGGCAATAACAGGAGCAGAAGGGGAGAACTCATGGGTCTTGATGTAATGAGTTCAGGCTGCACAAGCCTAGTCAAGAACTCAGTGCAAATAGGGGCTGAAGCTCAGTAGTAGAACATTTGCCAATATAGAGGTCCTGGGGTTGATCTAGAACCACAAAAGAAAAAATATATACTTATGCTATGGTATGTCATCAAATACATCGTGATAGCTATTATGCAGGCCAAAGGGGTGTATGGCTAACAAGGTCCCAACTACAAAGTTCACACCCTGGCATGGTATTGGGGAAGAGAATCAACAATAAAGAACCAAAAATAAAGGGTATGTTATATGGTGGCTTCTGCTATGAAGCAATTTTTAAGCATGGCAATGAGGTGAATGGGAACTGGCAGAAATATCAGAGAGGTTTGGTAAATAACTGAGGAGCTGAGGTCCAAATGAGAAGTAGAAAGGAGCAGCCCCACCAAGTGTCAGGTCACTCAGAGTGAAAGTATATTCGCCCTTCACTGCCTCCTGCATTTTCATGTCTTGTCAGTTTCTTTTGGTGCCATATTCATGGTGGTTCACCTGGATATTTCATCTTCATTTCCAAAAAGATATTCTTTTCAAGGCAGAATTTTCTATTTGAGATTATCCTGCCGCAACCTTCTGGAAGACTAGAATTATACCATATCTGAAAACTCTTACGGACATTCCCAATGACTAAAGAATGATCAGTTGAGACTGTAGTGATGGCTCAGAAATTAAGAACATTTTCTGTTCTTCCTGAGGTTTAGTGCCCAGCTTCCTTGTGGTGGCTTACAACCACCCATAATTCCAGATCCTGAGTACCAGAGTATATGGAACCTTCTGACACAAATGTAATGCACATACTCACAACTTTGGTTTTAATAGAAAAAAAAGTTTGTTGAGTACATTGCAACAAGGCAGCAGGCCTGGGGAGTAACTACAGTATCCCCTTCAGCCTCCATCTTATTACATAATACAAGGGTCTCTCACTGAACCTAGAAATCACAAATTTGAGTACACTGGCTGGCCAGCAGACCATGGGGAACCTCCTATCTCCATTCCAAGTTCCTGGATTACATCCACAAATTGTTGCACCCGGATTTTCACATAGGTTCTGGTATCAGAACTCACATCTTCATGCTTGTGCAGCAAGCAAGCACTTTACAGATTGAGTCATCTCTGTATGTCTCCCTTCTTGGATTTCTTGAGACAGTTTTACTGTCACACTGCCAGTGAACTAACTCAATAGCATATCTCATCCTGAAACTTGTAATCCTCCTGACTTGGGAACCCAAATGGCTGAGATTACAGGCCTGTGATACCAGGTTTAGCTACTTTCAGGACTTTTAAACATGATTCCTTGCCTCTGACCACCATCCTTTCTCCCGGAGTTAACTGTTAGTCAAATCATTGTCACTTTTCATGTGTCTTTTTTCCATTGTCTGTTTCAAGAGTGGTTTGATTGCTGTGGATCTTTGCAGTTTGTCCATGATGCAACTTTGAGTCATTGCTCTCTACAGTTGGTTTACTGTCTATAACCATCTTGAAGAAATTTACAATCATCAACTGTTGTGGGACATTCATCATTGGATGATGAGGAACACATCTTTATATATTGAGGCTTAAGCGTTCTCTTCAGAGCCCCTTTGTTTTGAGGACAAGTTAAGCCTGTTAAGGGATCAACCTCAAAGTTATTATCATTGCTTTCACATGATTCTTAATCTCAGACATGAAACACTCCCTTTTTTAAATCTCTGCCCCTATTAATAATGTCATTGTAGTAAGCTACTACTTCACCAGTTCTGACAACCCCTCCCTCCTACCCTACCCAGCCATCCTACAGAATCTCATCTTTCTCCATATGAGCTCTTCTTTCCTGTCCCTAGTGCTGTATCATTAATCTACACTGCTCATCTTATTTCCCTTCAGAGAATTCATCACTTTTTTTTAATTTGTATGAATCTGCACATATTTAGAGGTCAGAAGACAATTTGTGCAAGTCAACTCTCTTCTTCCATCATACTGATCCCAGATACTGAACTTAAGTCATCAAGCTCAGTGGCAAGCACCTTTACCTGTAGAGTCATCCCACTATTAGCCCATCAGTCAACTTTTTTTTTTACACTGAATATTACCTTCACCAAGTTTTAAATGGTAAGAGTGATGTTTAATGACAACTATATTCCATGTCTCACAATGTCTACACCTAGTAGGTGATCTGGCTCAGCTGAGTGGATGAGAGCAACAAAACTTATCTGTCCCTCCACAGTGAGAAAGAATTACATCTTCCTTGTGAAGCATTTCTGGTAAAAATACTTCTCAGTCTAGCTAGAGTAACTGGAGGGAAAGCAGTCACCAATGGAGTACAGTAGCGAAGGATGCAAAGGTGAGGCTGGGAGACTGAAACTCCACAAGAAATCATCCCCAGTGTGAGCTGTGTCCAAAAAGTGTCACGTTCCCAAAGCATGGGACAAAACTCAACCCTCCCAGCCCATTTGTTAATCATTCTCTTTTGCTTCAAGGACTTTCATTTCATTCTGTCCCTAACTTTCTCTTTCTTCTCCTTAGGCTCACCACATTTTTGCTTAGCATCCAATAAGAGTCAAATGTTCAGCTTTTTGTCAAATGACACCTTGAGTCTCAAGTGACCATGGACTAAAACCATCAGCCATATTTCTTCCTTTTCCTTGGGTATTTTGTCACAGCAGTGGAAAACTAAACAGTCAATAGAACAGGAAAGGATGCTTCAACAGCTAGTAAAGAGTTTCTTGGGACAAGGAAAGGGTTGTGGGGGATACAAGCATAAACGTCAGTGGCAGCCCCAGGACTTTCAATGTCAGGACACAACATGTATCAAAGTGTGTTAGAATCAGAAATAATTGTGAGAGTTTCAGATGCAGAGTCAGAAAAAGAACACATTGAAATTTGTAGATGAGCCCAAAATGTGGGACTATAGCTAAAACAATGGGTATCCTGTGTAAAACCTGTGTTTTAGAGAAAAGGGACAGACAGCAACAGTTTAGAAGGGAGAAAGTTGAAAGGAAAAGAACACTGTCTCCTTGGAGAGGACACAACAGTCACAGTTGAAATCTACAGGTAGAAAACAAGCAGCAATTCACATAATGGAAGTGGACTAGGAAGGTTTACGTTGGAATGAGTAGAAAACGGGGTCAAAGGGGCAATGATCGAACCATATATACACTGGAATCAGAATAATAAAAGGGATCCTGGCAGTGCAGAGCATACTACCAACAGTCTTAGCAGTATGCTGCCATGTAAGGCAGAGGTGGTAGGGAATCCTTCAAGGAGGTAAGACAGTAGCCTGAGAATTTTAAGATTAAAATTTAGGCCTTGCACTGCACAAGCTAAGCATGCCTTCTGTCCTGCTCTACACTCTTGGCCCTGGAACTTTCTTCTGACTCCATGAAAGCCTTTTTAGAAACATTTTTAAGAGATACTATTGCTTGTTAATAAGGTTATAAAATAAGATACCAGAGTATGGAATACTGCACACAATGTATGGAATTCCTCAGGAGTCTATAAATCTAAGCAATGGGGCTTTTCTGGGGTAAAATGCAAGGTCCACATCATTTTGGCAATATGATTCTAAATATAGTTTTTTACTCTCTTACAGAGGCCATACTAGTATTTTATCCAAGAGTCTTTACAAAAATCACAATAAAAAGCCATCAAGTTCTCCTATAACATTTATTAAGTGACTGTCAGACCCTGCAAAGGCACTAAATGTTACATCCCAAGTTGCATGAAGCTGTAAGAGTCAGAAGTGAACACCACATCTTAATACTAGTATGATACCACTTCTCACGATGGGGGAGTCCTGAATCCTAGAGAGCTAGATGGACTTTATGTATCCCAAATTTCTACCCAATATCTACAAATGACCCTTGCCTGAGTCCTTACATTCCTTTTGCACATTTCTCCTAAAAAAAAAAAAAAAAAAAAAAAACTTCCCCAATGCAGGTGATGAACTCTGGCAGTACTCTCTCCCCAAATCCTCCCTCCTAGCAAGCAATCCTTTTATGTAAAGAAGATAAGAAGAAGGCTAACAATGAATTCAGAGGGTACTAATTTCCAACATGTCAAAGAACCTTTGCCTCTGCTTTATCAGGGGCATTTCTGAACCCACATGGGACAGTCCTTACACTTGCTCAAGTTTGTACTGCCTTGCTTTCTATAACCCTCAAAGCTGTGAGCAGTGGACTTCTATGGAACCCAGGACTCAGAAAAGTGGTTTCCATGTCCTAATCAGAGTTGTTCATTTTCCAAAGAGCTCTTGGTTTACATGTTAGCAAAATTTCATCAGGAAACAGAAACCAAATAACTTTTTTACATTAGTTAGAATTTTCTTGAATTTTATTATCAAATATTTACTATAAAAACACTGAACAAAAGAAAGAAAACTCAGTGGTTAAAAACACAAACTCTGGAGCCAAATAATCTCAACTGCATATCTTACTACATGTGTCACTTGGGTAAGTTACTCAATATCTCTGCTTCTGTTTATCCATTTATAAAATGGGGGTTGTAAAACTAGGGTAGCTTACTTCATAGAGTTAAGGAAATTAAAAAAAAAACATTTCAAATGAAGCCTAGAACATGATAAGTGCTTTTGTATTTGTAAAACAAATATTAAAATAATAATAATAATAAACTTAAATTAAATGGGTTAGTTTCTCCATGGATCTAAGAAGTCTTTATCCAAACATACTTCTTTAAAGGTTACAGTAGATGTTTATATACAACTGTGTCCTTCTTCTTGTTACTTCTGCTATGTATTCTGCCAGACTCTCCACAATTACAATTTATAGTGATTGCCTAAAAAGTTATAAACAAACTGCCCAATAATTCAGTGGTAAGTAGCAATGGACACTGATACTACATTATTAAGTACCATTTTCTGTTTCAAAACTCAGTCTCATATTTCGAGGAAAGAGCCTTTCAATTTTCTATAATTACTGATCTCCTTTACGAATTTTTTCTAAAGAGATTATCCTTGATCAACAGTAAATATCCTACTCAATACTACGCTAGTTTTTTCTTAAATTCAGATTTACTATTCCATATTCTCTTAAAAAGCTCCTAGACCCTCAATGTAATAGCAAAATCTGTTTCTATGATTACACACAAAATGTTAACATGAAACTTTCCATCTAATATTCCAAGTAGTAACTTTCCAGTCAAAACACTATTCTTGGCACAAGACTTCCCTCTGAACAATGCACAAATTTCTACATTTTGTCTACAAATAAGAGCTCTTGCTAGAATACCTTATTCATTCAATCATGTTCCTCAAACATGGATTCTTTGTATACCAAGTGAGAAGCTTAGAGCTTCTTTCTATAATTTCCTAACACTGAATGCAGGCTATATAACAGCCCAAAGGCTTCCCCTTGTTTTTTCATTCATGTCACTTAGGTTTCTTCTAAAAACAACAACAACAAAAAGAGTTCTTGTTGTATAATAGTTCTTGTTGTATATATAGTCTTACTAAATTCTTAGTGAAAAACATCCCTCTTGGTTATATTTATAGGGTCCCCCCCTCAATGTGTTATCAAACATACAATAAAAAAAAAGTCTGTGGCCAATTCAGTTACAGTTTCTCTTCACTATGATTTCTCTGATGTTGAAGTAAAGCCGAGTGACCACTAAAGGCTCTTCCACACTGACTGCATATAAAGCGTTTCTCCCCACTATGCATTCTCTGATGGATAATCAGGGACGAATTCTTACAAAAAGCTTTTTCACAATGTTTACATTTGTAGGGTTTCTCTCCAGTGTGGTTTCTCAAGTGTACAATAAGGGAAGAACTCTCATTAAATGCCTTCCCACACTCATTACACCTGTATGGTTTCTCTCCAGTATGAGTTCTCCGGTGTGCAATAAGGTGAGAGCTACAATTAAAGGATCTTTCACATTGATTACATTTATAGGGTTTCTCTCCAGTGTGAATTCTCCGATGAGCAACAAGGTGACAGCTCTGACTGAAGGATTTTCCACATTTATTACATTCATAGGGTTTTTCTCCAGTATGAGTCCTTTGGTGCCTAACAAGATGAGCCATCTGGCTACAGGATTTTCCACATTTATTACATTCATAGGGCTTAATCCCAGAATGAATAATTTCATGTTTAGTAAGGGCTGAGCGTTCTCTGAAAGCTTTGCCACATTCTTGACAATTATAAGGTTTCTCTCCTGTGTGAGTTCTCTGGTGAGCAATGAGATGGGAACTCCAACTGAAGGACTTTCCACACTCAGTACATTTATATGGTTTTGCTCCAGAGTGAGTTCTTTCATGTTTACTAAGAGCTGAATAATCCCTAAAAGCTTTTTCACATTCATCACATTTAAAGGGTTTCTCTCCAGTATGCATTCGCATGTGGGCAATAAGATGGGAACTCCAGCTAAAAGATTTTCCACATTCAGTACACTCAAAAGGTTTCTCTCCAGTATGAGTTCTCTGATGTCCAATAAGATGAGAGTTCCAGTTGAAAGACTTCCCACATTCATTACATACATAAGGTTTTTCTCCTGTGTGGATTCTTGTGTGTACAATAAGATGAGAATTCCAACTGAAGGCTTTCCCACATTTGTTACATTCATAGGGTTTTATTCCAGCGTGAGTCCGTTCATGTTTAGTAAGGGCTGAACGATTCCTAAAAACTTTTCCACATTTATCACATTCATAGGGTTTCTCTCCAGTATGAGTTTTCTTATTCTGAATAAGGTAAGAGCTCCAGATAAAAGATGCTCCACATTTGTTATATTCATAGGGTTTCTCTGTAGTATATGTGCTTGTATGTTGAGCAAGTAATGAGTCATACCCAAAGATTTTCTCCCATTCATTGTATTTACATGCTTTTTCTACAGTACTGACTTTTTGATGTTCCATAAAAGATGAGAAATAAAAGATATTCTCATATTCTTTATAGTCATACTGGTTTCCTCCAATTTGAAGTCTTGGGTGTTCATTGAGTGATGGTCCCTGGTTAAAGATTTGATGGCATTCCTTATATTCATAGAGTTTTTCTCCTGTATGCACTGCTTTATGGTCACCAAAATGTATACTATGATTGAAAGACTTCACAGCATCAGTACATTTGAACAGGTTATCTCCAGTTTGCATTTTTGCAGGATAAACAGGCTGAATAGCCTGGCAGAAGGTTTTGTCATAATCATTATTTTCACAAGTAACCTTATCTGCATACATTATAGCTGAATTACAGCTCCAACTTTCAAGATGTGAATCAGGTTTATAGAAATGTTCTAATTGAGAAACTCTCTGAGATGGAATCAAGTTTAAGCTTTGGCTGTACGCTGTACCAACTTCACAGAATTCAGAACCTCGTTGAGAAAGTACTTGTTTTTGCATGAAAACCATTTGCCTCATACCTGTACTCCGGTTCATGTGATACATTTCTAATTGGTTTTCACATCCCAAAACTCCTAGCTTGGAGAGGCAAGTATCATCCCATATGTATCTTTCTAGTGTGATTTCATTGGATTGTTCTTCCTCAAAACCACTCTGAACTGGAATCAATGCTTTGCTTTCAACATTTCTCATCGACTCTGAAACGGAAACAGGAGGAGCTGTGAGTGCAAAAAGATGTCAGGGTTTACTGGTGAAACTCATTATTCCTACCATGAAAAATGCTAGAGTATATTTCATTTTCAAGTCCAGACAAAAAAGCCTGAGAAATAGTGAAAAGTAAACAATAGCTAATTATTAAAAAAAAAAAAAAAGTATATAATGACACCAATAAAACCATTGAGGAGTATTTTCTCATGAAAAGAAGGATTTACAGGAGAAAGTTAACTATGCAGGACTGAGCTACTCAAGTCATACACATTACCAACCTGGCTTGCTTTATGGCTCAGCCTTAGCCAACTCCTGAGAATCAAGACTATGAAATGTTGCAACTATTGTAACAGCTTTTCACGCTCATGGCCTTGAAGCAAACTACAGCAATTTCTCAAGAAAGCTCTAATTAATGTCATTTCTAGTGAAGACGTGCTTTCTTTCTAGGAATCTAGAGTATGTGGGATCTCAGTCACAGTAGTAGTACTGCCTACACGACAATCTCCAATAAGTACAATGGATACTAGCTTAAACCCAACCGTGTTTCCCAGTAGACAACTTCACAGGTCATCACAATTTCTTGCTAGAAATATACAATTCTGTTGTGAAAATACCAGTAATAACTTATAGTTGGTATCCTCTGGACTCTACTGATATTGCTGTATATACTTTTACTGCAATAAACCATAACCATGATGGTGGTGAATTTCAAGTCCTATAAGTCATGAGGCAGCACTGGAAACCACTGACAAAAGGACACAATGAATACTATTAGGAAGAAACGAAAAAATGAAGGAAGGAGGAATGGAGGGAGGGATGAATGAAGGGATGGAGGGAATGAAGGGCTTAATAAATAAGCATGCAGGCCTTTGGAAAGTAATGTTTAGTGATTAAAGTTATAATTTACTTATGTGTTATAATGTTTTCCTGCTTGCCAATCTGGAAATGGTGGGGGTGAGGGATGGAGTGAGAAAGATATCACCAAAAGGTTTCAAGCCAGGATGTTATTTATATAAACTACTACTATAATATTTGTTGTTCCAGAGTCCAGTCACGATTTAAACACATAAGACTTATCAAAAGGAAATTTCATGGTATAAAGATTCCCCTGAAGAAGCAATTCCTGTGACCACTAAAGCAACAGTTTTAGAGCAATGATATAAGAGATGGACTAGAAAAAAAGTACAGTATGGTGAAACAGCCATGTGACAAAGTTTGATCATCTATATTTAAATAATAGCACAAAACCACCTATAATTTTGGGCACTTGTGACAGTGCACACACACATACACAATTAAAAATAAAAAAATTTTAAAAGACCTTTAGGCTGACATGAAAAAAAAAAAAAAACCTAAGAAGTAACTCAAAGAAATTACATAGTAACAAGACAGCAAAATCACATTCTTTTTCTTCTTTTCTGTTTTTTCAGGACAGTGTTTGTCTATATAGCTTTGGTTGTACTGCAACTTGCTTTGTAGACAAGGTTAGCCTGGAACTCAGTGATTCAGCTGCCTCTTCTTCCCAAGTGCTCAGAATTAAAAGCATGTACCACCACACTCAGCAAATTACAGTGTTATCTTTATAACATCTCTTTATCTGATTTTAGAGATAAAATCAATAACACAATAACTCAGTGATACCTGCCACCAAATCTGACAACCTGAAACATTAATATGACGAAAAGAAAAAACTGATTCCTGCAAATTATCTTCTGACCTTCCCCTATTCCCAACCTACCACCTCCATACAAATAAATATAATTCAAAAATTTAAGAATTCTAATAGCTGAAAATTTAAAAAGATAAAACATAATTAATTATAAATGTGTGCTAATAACATAAAATACATTTAGTGTGTAAAAGAGGACAAGCTATACAAAAGCAAAGTTTATTATTATATTATTTTATTTATCATTATTAGATTATTTATTTTATTATATTTATTGTTATATTATTATATTACTTATTAAGATTAAATTAGTATTAATCCAATAAGATAACTAGAGAGGTTAATTGTAATCCTCACCACAACCACTAAGACAATAACAACAACAAGAAAAAGACATAGTAAAGAGAATCTATTACATGTATACTGGGAAGTAATAGTAATGTGACAATGTGGGTTAGAGTGAGTGTATAGGAAATTTCAACTTATACATTTTATGTAGCTTTTGTCTTTTTTAGATTGGTGAAAACATAGCCTATATTCAAAAACTATTTTTGTTTTTTGCTTTTGTAAATAAGTGTTTGAAGCCATAGACTACAATTTAGAAATTTAAAAATAAATTTTTAAGTAGGTAAATAACTGAGAATATATGTTAGAGAAGGCAAATATGAACAACCACAGTGCAGACAGAAAGTGGGGGGAGGCGCTCAGCTTACAACTGCAACCTTATGAGAGGCTCTGCTCTGAATCATGCAGTAGATAGAAAGGAAAACATGAAGAAAATGAAATCTCTCTAGAAGGAATTCAGAATGTATTAAAATAATAATAATAATAATAATTCTCTACCCTTAGCCCAGTTCTCAAAAAGGAGAGCTTTTAGGAAAAGCTCATGCCTGTGGCTTCACCTCACCTGGACAAGTGCTTTGAGGATATGCTTGCTCCACTGACCATGGCTCTTCTCCTTGTTCCAACAGGGAGATGACTTCAGGCTTAGCAATCTGATTCCCTACACATGGAGGAAAGACATGTGACTTTGGAGACAACGCTTGGGAATTGCCAGAAGGAAAAAAAAAAATCTTCCCTTGCCTCTTTCTCATGTCACTCCTCACTGAGGGAGAATATATATATATATATATATATATATATATATATATATATATATATATATATCCTTCTCCTTCTATATCCTTCTCCTTCTACACTTCATAAGTATTAGGAGTTTCATCCCTGAATCTCAACGTTCATGATTATCTCAGCCCTTCAAAAATATAAATACTTCCTTCACAGAATAACTGAGGATACTGTCAGTTTCCACCTTACCCACACACAGTAGGTGTCCATAGGTCTCCAGCATCACGTCACGGTACAGAGTCCTCTGAACAAGGTCCAGCTGCCCCCATTCTTCTTGGGTGAAGGCCACAGCCACATCTTTGAAAGTCACTGGTTCCTGAAAGAGCATATATGATCCTTTTCAGCCTATGGCAAACCTTTCCAAATTTTCTAGGGATGGAATGAGGTTGACAGCCTTCGAAGAGAGAAGACAGGATATAAATGATGGGCTAGACAGTACCAGGATTTTTCAGGTGTTGTGACTTACTTTAGCACTTTCCAGAGGCAGAGGTAAATGGATCTCTGTGCGTTTGAGGCCAGCGTGGTCTATGTAATGAGTTCTAGAACAGCCTGGCTATGTAGAGAAAGAGAGATCCTGTTTCAAAAAATATTTTTAATAAAAGATTCTAGCTGATACATATCAAGTTTAACTGAGTACCAACCACAGCAAAAATGTGCTCATCAAGAGTCCTGAAAGCTCCAACCTAGAAGGGAATATGCACACACAACATTAATTAAATTATCAAGAGCCAAAAACAGAAACATGGAGTCAGTAAAAGACACAGAGAGGATCTTTAATATGTTTCCCAGTTTATTTCTTATTAGAAACCAATTCTGGTAACAATGGCCAGTACAAAAAGGAATCCCACCTTGACAATGCCCTGTCCTCTCAATACATGAATACACCTGGGACCAGAGTAGAAGGAGGCTACCTGTGGGCCAGAGACCTTGTGTTAGAAAAATCTTTGCTCTAATATGTGGACCTGGGATCTTGAAGATGATCTGGAATCTGCCATCCTTACCATAGGATAAAGTTTCCAGTCACTGGTCATTTCCATCAAAGGGCTGGAACCAAGGATAAGCAGGACGGCTCAGAGCAACTTGGGCTGAGGAATTGGTTACAGCAGTAGTCAAAAACAGTTCAGTTAAAAAATAAAAAAATCCAAGCTGGCTGGAAGGGTAGCATCCACCTGTAATCCCAGTTACTCATCAGGGACTGAAGCAAGAAGAGATGAGTTGAGCTCCCAGGTTCAATATCAGCCTCAGCAACATAGTGCCAAAAATAAATACAGAAACCAGGACAGGCATGGTATAGGTCTATAATTCAGGAACTCGGAACACCAACGCAGAAGGATCAGAGGTTGAAGCCTGCCTGTGCTACCCAGAAAGAAACTGTTTCTAAGCAAACAAAAAATATAAAATCCAAAGGGGGAAAGGGAAAATAGAACCTAGAAAACTAGAGAAGATGAAGACAATGCTAACCTAAGTCTGATTTTTACAATGATTTTATCTTTAGTACTCCTTTTAAGAAAGCAATGTAAAACCGCTGTCTGGGCATCCTGAGTGGAACAGGAGGTGTTACACTTGCAGGGCAGAGTGTATGGGTGGTAGGCCACAAACCCTATAGTCTCTATTCACTTCTTGGCCTCCAAAACCTTTCTATATACAAGGTCCAAATCACTGACTGGAGAATGACTCCCTGGTTCGCTCATCACTGACAAAGAATCAACCCTAAGAAAAAGCTGTTGGACTGGTATGTGTACAATGCAGCAGGTACACATCAGGGTCTTCTGACCCTCTGCCCTCCCTTTAAAGCTTCTAGCTTCTTCTTACCTGGATACTGCTTTTCCCATGGTCCTCCTTTATGTCTGTTTATCACATCTGATAAACAACTTGTCATGTCTGATCTGAGCTACCTACTCTTCAATATACTAACTTTTTTACTTTGCCCAACAGAACTGCATTTATTCTGCCTTCATAAAATGACTGACTTAAAACAAAATCTTGATTCTGTTTCAAAGACTGCCTTATAACCCCAAACTCAACTCCTGCAGACACTCTTGACACATTCAGTTTTACTGTATCCCATCGCTGTTGCTGCTCTATACTGAAGTATCTAGGGACAATGAACATGCAGAGGTGAATGTTATTTTCAGCAAGCTCTTACCAAAATCCCTGCTGCTTTGAGACTGTTAAGCAAGGATGTGGATTTCTGCCTCCACCTTTCCAATACAAAGCACCTAGAAGTGCTAAACATACTATACCCCTTCTCAAAATCCTCTCCAACCTTGGCAACAAGGTCAATTCCATATTTTTGTTGTTACAGATCTTCCCAGACCCATTTCCTTCAAACTTCCTGTTGTTTCTACAGAATGACAGAGAAGTGTAAAAATCTAAGCACAATGAATTTTTGCAGGCAAGCTGAGAAGCCATGCTTACTACCCTGGGGCTTCTAGTCCCTGTCTGTCTCATACTACCTAACTCCTATTGGGTGGAGGAGAAGCATTGCCCAAATAGCTTAAACAAACTTAACAGAGTCAATACACACAACCTAGCAACTATCAACCCTGTAGACCACCACAAATTCACCTCCTCCCCTTTTAAATATGATCAAAAGTGAATATAATATCTAATAAACACAAGACAAATGATATTATTAGAGGATTTTATAAACCCTGACAGTAACAGTGGCCACTGGCAATAACCACCAATAACCACTAAGCCATAGCTGTCAGAAGACTTAAGGTGTATAACAAAGGCATCAGTATAACAATACCTCACACCTGATAATCCACCCTGTCACCTGAAAAATCCAACAACCAAACGCCATATGCTCACTAACAAGATAAAGGCTGGAGCAAAAACTCAACTGGTAAAGAGTTTGTCCAATAAGCATAATGAGATACAATCAATTCCCAGCACCTTCATAAAAAGCTGCAGATAATAGCAGACACTGTCACCCTAGCACTGTGGAGGCAGAGACAGGAAGATCCCTGGAGCTAATTGGCCAGCCAGCCTATCCTATCAGCAAGCCCCAGACAGTGAGAGACACTGTCTCAAAAATAAGATATGTTTTACTCTTACCAAAGCTCCAATGCCTCAGGTGGCTATTCTAACTGTTCGTTGGGATATACAGTTTGGGACTGGGCAAATGTTTGCTTAAATGTTCTATGATGTTTTTATGAGTTCATTACAATGAAGTAATTTTTATTTAAAAAATCAGCAACAAAACAAACACAATGGGATTGGTGAAATGACTCAGTAAAGACTTTTACTACGAAGCCTATGAGCTGAGTTCCTGTCACCTATGTAGTAGAGGAAAAGAACTAACTTCCAAAAGCTCTCTCTACACACACACATACATACACACACGGAGGGACTAAGCACCACTCAAGAACTGCTCTTGCTGAAAATGCCAAATGAATTTACTTAGACCTCTCGTACAACTACCCGTCTACAGAGGACTGAGGAAATAACATTTCGATGACATCAGGAACAGTAAATCAAGAGGTGATCTATTTTCTTCGGATAAAAAGTACAAGCAATGTAAGGTCCTGGTTTTACCAACTATAAGACTGTGACATAGTAGGACAAGTAAAAAATGGAATGTGAGCTGGCCATTAGCTAACTTTTGCTGGACTGAGAAAGGTACTGTTGGTTATGTCCTAAAACAGATACTCAGAAATACTTATAGGTTCTGAGATTTGTTTTTAAAATGTTCCACCTGAACAAAAAAGCTACGCAGAACAAGTCAAAGGCAGAAACTAAAAACTGCTGTTGCTGAAAGTGGTGAACATGAGGATATATGGAAGGCACAACAAGAGCAGAAGGATGTCCAGTCCTAACCTTCAAAATCTGTTACCTTAATGATAGGACTTACATATGTAGCTAAGGTAAAGATGCTGAGACAAGAGTAGTCTGAATTGTCTGAGTGAATCCAATGTAATCAGAAGGTCATCTATGTGAAGAAGGAAGCAGTATAAAGGTCAGAGATGTAATGATGGAAGCATTAGTGAGAATGATTTGTTTTACAGAGAAGAGTAAGGATGCTGCTTAGTGGTAGAGTTCTTGCCTACTGTGCTCTAGACTAAATTCCCAGTACGGCCTTCACTGTGCAGGAAAGGAAAGAAACACGCCACACAATGGGGGTTGGGAGAGAGACTCTCCTGGGGCCTTCATAAGGAACACAGCCCTGCATCCTGGATACTTGGTGGTGGCAGTGTTTTGTTTGGGTTTGCTGGGTTTGTTTTTATTCTTGTTTTACACAGGATCTTAAGTTGCTTGGGCTGGCCTCAAACTCAGTCCTTGAACTCAGTACATACCTGATTGTTAGAAGGACCCTGCTGTTTGAGGTTGCAGTCCTCTCATTCTGAGCTTAGCACTAGATGGAGGGCTTTCGCTCCCCAGCTCCTCCTACTCTCTGTCTAACCTCATGTGGAGAGTGTCTTTAGGCATAGATGCCCCTAGCCATATCTGGTACATGGCCTTTAACACAGTTCCCTGCAAGATCTCCTCTCCCTGTGCCTATAGGATAACTAGGTACTGTGTTCCCGTTCATATGATAGGAGCATGCTGCTTAATGCAAACCAAGCATTCTTGAAGCGCCTACTTCTAAACAATTATGTACACCTATCCTGGGAGCCTCTCACCCACTCCTCAAGGACTATATAGTCTTTGTTCTCCCTGAATAAAGTTGAACTATCTCGCTGAAGTGGTTCCTGGAGGTCATTTCCATCGTGTTCGCTGCCTTCCGAGCCCTGTGTCTTGCCTTCTGCTCCTCCTAACTTCATGGGCTGGTAGCCAACAGCCCGCTAGAGAAGAAGAGAACCACACCTGATGACAGCCTTTAACTTTTTTGTTTTGTTTTGTTTTTCAAGACAGGGTTTCTCTGTGTAAGAGCCTGGCTGTTCTGGAACTAGCTCTGTGGATTAGGCTGGTCTCGACGTCACAGAGATCTGCCTGTCTCTGCCTCCCAAGCGCTGGGATTAAAGGTATATGCCACTACCCCAGCTAGTCTTGAACTCTTGATTTTCCTGCCTCCACTTCCCAAGAGCCAAGGTTAGAGACTTATGGTAGTACTCCCAAATATGCAAACCCATTTTACACTTCTGAGTTCAAAACAAATAAATACAATTGCTCTCAGCACCTAAATTTGTTACTCTGTTACAATAGCAACAAAAAGGTAATCCTCAGTTTATGTTCTATTTTTCTTCTTAGAGATCTTTTTTGTTGTTGTTTGTTTGTTTGTTTGAATTAGGGG
Organism: Psammomys obesus; assembly: GCF_907164565.1. Taxonomy (NCBI): domain Eukaryota; kingdom Metazoa; phylum Chordata; class Mammalia; order Rodentia; family Muridae; genus Psammomys; species Psammomys obesus. Next base: position 34,132 of record NW_026589817.1, on the reverse strand, counting down.
GCTTAAGAGATGGCTCAATGATTAAGAGCACTTGCTGCTTTTCCAAAGGATTTTGGTTTAATTCTCGGCCCCCATATGAAGGCTTACAGCTGTCTTTTACTCTAGTACTAGGGAATCCAATGCTCTCCTCCGCCCTGAGAACATCAGCCATACATGTGTTAAAAACACACACACATATATACTGGCAGAACACTTATACACAAAATTTTTAATGAAAGGAAATATCCCATCCAATGAAAAGAATGGACCAGAAGCACCGTGGACTCCCCACATTCCTGCCACAATGCTAACTATTCAAATAGTGGTACACAGTCCCCTTGTCCCACACTTCCAACCCCACACAGTAGGCAGGACTGCAGTAGGATAGGAACCACCTGCAGGAAGACCACAGAAGGGACTGTTCTCTCAGCTTAAATGATACAGCAAAGGGAGCAGAAAAATCAGCCTGAGAACAGTGGGGGCAAAGGCTCGTGCTCAGGAAAACCTGACCCTCCACCCTGTGGGCAGTGCTACCAGCTGCAGTGCATTTAAGACACCTGAGCATAATTCCTACAGGCCCTCTGGGTTCAAGAGTATAGACAGTTCTGGCTTACCAATGAGCTGAAACATCTTCAGTCTGGCACAGAAACAGGAAGGACTGTAGGCTTTGCACTAGGGAAACAACTGAGTAGTTGACCTAAACCCATGAACCCATGGAACCAGTAGCATTAGCAGAAAAGCAGAAAGCAGCAATCAGGAGGGAAAGCTGTGGGGCAGCGACCCAGTATGACCATCAAGAAGTCCTACAAACTTTTCTTGGTGAGAATATATAGAAGGCAGGAACATTTGCCACACAGGTAAACAGGCAACTAGGTGGTCAAGAGGACACAAATCCAGAGAGAAGACTCAGGCAACTTTCAAACAACTGTAAGGTCTCATTATTGTTCTAAGCCTGAAGAGGTTGAATACAAAACATAATAGGATGCTCCAGGAAAAGCGGTTTTCTTTTCTGTTTGTTTGTTTGTTTGTTTGTTTGTTTGTTTTAAGAAAAAAACAGATACAAAGGCTTTGAAGAATAGACAGGATAGAAATCACTTTAGTGAGAGTGGTGCATAGAAAGATTTCTGTGGTAGTGGAAATAGATTCCTGGGCTCCCACCTCTACCAAGAATATGACACTCAGGGAGAAAATCAAATAGTAGTTTATCCAGGAAATCCAATATCTACCAGAAGACTCCAGAAAGAATATAAAGGATAGAACTACTTCTAAAAATAATACATGGTATTTTGAGATGCCAATGCAACCAGCCATAAACAAAGACAAACATTTGGCAAAACATCAATAATCATTTTAGCTGGTGAAATACCACAAGTTAAGAAAAAGATAATTCATATCATCATATATATGCATATGTATGATATGTATTATTCATATCATCATATATATGGTCAGGACCCAGAATGCACATGGAAAAGGTAGTTGCTGGATATCTGAGAGTTAAAGATAAGAAACACATAGCAGGGGCGGGGCAAGATGGCGGCACCGGGAGGACTCTCATTCTGAGGAGCAGCACAGCAGGATTGGCACAGTGACCAGCAATCAGAACTCGCAGCCATAAAACATAAGTGATTGTGTTTCACAGGTGAGAGGATACCCCACAGTGGGGGATTCAATCAGCTTTAACTCACCCGGCTAAACTGCGGAAGAGATCCTGGTTCCACCAGGCGCTTGGTCGCCAGCCCAGAGCTACACGCCAGCATGATCTGGTCACTGTCTCAGACTGAATTGTGGGCCCTGAACATCACAGACTAGATTTTCCAGTCAAGAGATAACCCCACGAAGCAGGAAATCATTGGGACCGACCTTAGGTCACCCAGACATCCTCTGGAAAAGACTCGGGTTCTGCCGGCGCCCCAGGAGCCGGCCCTGAGCCAGAGCCAGGGATCCAGGCGCCTGCACAGAGCCCTGCCTGTGCACCTGATTCGCCGCCTCAGATAGAACTGTGGGCCCCAGGGCAACAGGACACCACAGACTGAGTCTCACTCTCAGGTGCAAACCCACAGGGAGGGAAACGGCTGGTCTGATCTCACAGCATTCAGCCGACACCCCCACCCCGAAAAGGTCTCGGGAAAATTATCCAGTTTAGGCAGACGCCCAGGCTCCCAAAGGACAGAAAGGCGGAGCCACGGGCGGGTGTCTGTGCCTGTGGGTTCTACTCGCCACCCCAGACAGAACAGCAGTCCCCAAAGCAAAGACTGGGTGTCTCTGGAAGGAGGAAACCCCCAGCGGTGGGGGATCATCAGGTCTAAAACTCAGGACACCCAGCACCAAAAGACTTTCTGGATTCACACAGACTCTAGGCTCTAGCTTTCTAATGCAGGCAGGAGCGCTGTGCTCAGCCGCCATTATTGAGTTCCCCTAGGGCACTGGGGCACACAGCTGCATCCTCAGACCTACAAAAGCCAGAGAGCCATTACAGAAACCCTCAGATACTATGCCAAGGATCAACCAGTTATCCCTAGCTAGACTGACAAAACTGTGGGAATCCCTGGTCCTTCAAGAGGGCTGCACCCACAGCGTCTGGACCAGAGCAGTACCTGCAGCCGCCATCCCAGACAGGGACACACAGCTTCTGGTCCAGAGTGAGGCACCCAGCCTCCAGACCAGAGCAGTGCCCCCAGGCACCAACTCAACCTAGGTGCACATTCTCCAGGCCCAGAGCAGAGCACTCAGCTTCTGGCCCAGAGAATTGCTGGGCGCACCTCCCACTTTCCCGGACAGAACTGTGCGCCCCAGGATAACAGACTGAGTTTCCTTGTTGGGAGAAAACCCCACAGCTAGGGAATCAGCAGGTTCTTCAAGAGGACTGTACATGGAAAACTGTAACAGCAGCAGCTCACTAAATTTATAACGAGAAACCCAGCAGTGGGGCAGCTGTCTTGAGAACTTCTATAGGTAAGAGGAGATCCCCCCCTGCCTAACAAAGACCACAGCTACTACTCAGGGCTATACACCTGAGGTGAGCAGTGGCAATTCCTGAGAAACACTGACCATACAGTGACCATAACCAAAAAGCAAAGGAGGACTCCTTCAGGAAAAATCATCTTCCGGCCAAGGGGATTCTCCCTACCTCGACTCCAGGAAGCAAAGAAACTAACAGCCAACACATAAAACAGCCCAATGGGTAGAGGTCAGCGTAAAAGCTCAACCAACAAAAGACAGAGCAATATGGCATCTCCAGAACCCAGCGATCCAAGGGCGAACAGCCCTGGACAACACAGCATAATAGAAAATCAAGAAGATGACCTTAAATCTATGCTGATGAAGAGGTTAAAAGAGGAAAAAAATAAAATACGTAAAGAATTAGAGGAAGATAAAACCAAACAGATCATGGCTATCCGTAAAGAAATGGAAGAAGTTAGAGACAAGCAGATTATGGCCATCCGTGAAGAAATACGGGAAGATGCAGCCAAAGCGTTTGCGGCCTTCAGGGAAGAAATAATTAAATCACTGAAAGAAATAAAAGGAACAGAGTTGAAGGAACTAAAAGAAAAAGAGGAAAATACAAGCAGACAGGTGAAGGAAGTAAACAAGACAACTCAAGACCTGAAGATAGAAGTGGAAAAATTAAACACAAATGGAGGAAATAATGGAGAGGAAGAATTTAGGGAAGAAAACAGGAACTACAGAGGTAAGCATAACCAACAGACTACAAGAGATGGAAGAAAGAATCTCAGGTGTAGAAGATACAGTGGAAGAAATCGATGTATCTGTCAAAGAAAATGTTAAATCCAAAAAATTCCTGACACAGACCGTCCAAGAAGTCCAAGACAATATGAAAAGACAAAACCTAAGAATAATAGGTATAGAGGAAAAAGAAGACTCCCTAATCCAAGGCACAGAAAATATTTTCAACAAAATCATTGAAGAAAATTTCCCCAAGTTAAAGGAGAAGCCAATAAGAATACACGAGGCCTACAGAACACCCAACAAATTTGACCAGAAAAGAAAATCCTCCAGCCACATAATAATCAAAACAGTAAGTATACAGAACAAAGAAAAATACTAAAAGCTGCAAGGGAAAAAGGCCAAGTAACATATAATGGCAAACCCATTAGAATCACACCTGACTTTTCAACAGAAACTATGAAAGCCAGAAGAGCCTGGACAGATATCATGCAGACCCTAAGAGAACACAAATGTCAGCCCAGGCTACTATACCCTGCAAAACTCTCAGGCCTCATAGACGGAGAAAACAAGATATTCAATGACAAAAACAAATTTCAACAATACCTACACACGAATCCAGCATTACAGAACACACTGGAAGGGAAAATACAACCCAAGAAAATTAGCTTCTGTCAAGAAACCACAGAAAAAAAATTAACCTTACTACAGTAAAACAAAAAGCAACCAAGCACACAACCTTATGACCACAGCCAACATCAAAATCAAGGGATCTAGCAGCCACTGGTCATTAATCTCTCTCAACATCAGTGGATTCAACTCTCCAGTAAAAAGACACAGATTAACAGAATGGATACATAAACAAAACCCAGCAATCTGTTGCATACAAGAAACACACCTAAGGCACAAAGATAGACATTACCTGAGGGTAAAAGGTTGGAAGACGACTTTCCAAGCAAATGGACCCAAGAAACAAGCAGGAGTAGCCATTCTAATATCTGATAAAATAGACTTTCAACCAAAATTAATAAAAAGAGATGGGGAAGGACGCTTCATGCTCACCAAGGGAAAATTTCACCATGAAGGCATCACAATCCTGAACATCTATGCTCCAAATACAAGAGCACCCACATTTGTGAAAGAAACATGGATAAAATTTAAACCACATATAGATCCTCACACATTAATAGTGGGAGACTTCAATACCTCACTCTCAACAAAAGACAGGTCAACAAAACAGAAATTAAACAAAGAAACAATATCTCTGACAGAGGTCATGAATCAAATGGACCTCACAGACATTTACAGAACTTTGCACCCAAACACAAAACAATTTACCTTCTTCTCAGCACCTCATGGAACCTTCTCCAAAATAGACCAAATAGTTGGTCAAAAAGCAAGCCTCAACAGATACAAGAAGATTGAAATAATCTCTTGTATCTTGTCTGATCACCATGGAATAAAGCTGGACTTCAACAACAACAGAAATAGCAAAAAGCCTACACACACATGGAAACTGAACAACTTGTTACTAAATGACAGCTGGGACAGGGAAGAAATAAAGAAAGAAATTAAAAGTCTTCCTAGAACTCAATGAAAATGAAGATACAACATACCCAACCTTGTGGGACACAATGAAAGCAGTGCTAAGAGGAAAGTTCATAGCACTAAGTGCCTTCAAGAAGAAATTCGAGACAGCTCATTCAAGCAACTTAATGGCCCATTTAAAAACCCTAGAAAAAGAAGAAGCAGACACACCAAAAAGGAGTAGACGGCTGGAAATAATCAAACTCAGGGCTGAAATCAATCAATTAGAAACAAATAAAACAATTCAAAGAATCAATGAAACCAAGAGCTGGTTCTTTGAGAAAATCAACAAGATCGACAAACCCTTAGCCAAGCTAACTAAAAGGCAGAGAGACACCACCCAAATCAACAAAATCAGAAATGAAAAGGGGGACATAACTACAGACACTGAGGAAATCCAAACAATCATTAGGACTTACTTCAAAAGTCCAAACTCAACAAAATTTGAAAATCTAAATGAAATGAACAATTTTCATCATCGATTTGACTTACCAAAGCTGAATCAGGACCAGGTAAATCAATTAAATAGTCCTATATCCCCCAAAGAAATAGAAGCAGTCATCAAAAGTCTCCCATCCAAAAAAAGCCCAGGACCAGATGGCTTCAGCGCAGAATTCTACCAGACCTTCAAAGAAGAGCTAACTCCAATTCTCTTCAAACTATTCCACAAAATAGAAACAGAAGGAACATTACCAAACTCATTCTATGAAGCTACAGTCACCTTGGTACCTAAACCTCACAAAGACTCAACAAAGAAAGAGAATTTCAGGCCAATCTCCCTTATGAACATTAATGCAAAAATACTTAACAAAATACTTGCAAACCGAATACAAGAACACATCAAAGATATTATCCACTATGACCAAGTAGGCTTCATCCCAGGTATGCAGGGGTGGTTCAATATACGGAAATCCATCAATGTGATCCACCATATTAACAAACTGAAAGAAAAAAACCACATGATAATCTCCCTAGATGCTGAAAAAGCATTTGACAAAATCCAACATCCACTCATGTTTAAAGTATTGGAGAGATCAGGGATACAAGGCACATATCTAAACATAGTAAAGGCGATATACAGCAAGCCTATAGCCAACATCGAACTGAATGGAGAGAAACTTAAAGCAATCCCACTGAAATCAGGGACAAGACAAGGCTGCCCACTCTCTCCATATCTCTTTTACATAGTGCTGGAAGTCCTTGCTAGAGCAATAAGACAGTTGAAGGAGATCAAGGGGATACAGATGGGAAAGGAAGAAGTCAAATTATCACTATTTACAGATGATATGATAGTATACATGAGTGACCCCAAAAACTCTACCAGGGAACTCCTACAGCTGATAAACACCTTCAGCAAAGTGGCCAGATACAAAATTAACTCAAAAAACTCAGTAGCACTCCTGTATACAAAAGACAAAAGGGCTGAGAAAGAAATTAGAAAAACAACAAGCTTCACAATAGCCACAAATGACATAAAGTACCTTGGTGTAACCCTAACCAAAATCAAAGACTTGTATGAAAAAAAATTTCAAGTCTCTGAAGAAAGAATTAGAAGAAGATATGAGAAGATGGAAAGATCTCCCATGCTCATGGCTTGGCAGGATTAACATAGTAAAAATGGCCATCTTACCAAAAGCAATCTACAGATTTAATGCAATTCCCATCAAATTGCCAACACAATTCTTTACAGACCTGGAAAGAAAAATTCTCAACTTCGTATGGAATAACAAGCAACCGAGAATTTCTAAAACAATCCTCTACAATAGAAGATCTTCTGGAGGTATCTCCATCCCTGATCTCAAGCTGTACTATAGAGCAACAGTTATAAAAACTGCATGGTACTGGCACAGAAATAGAATGGTGGATCAATGGATTCGAACAGAAGACCCAGAAATAAACCCACACACTTATGGACACCCGATTTTTGACAAAGATGCCAAAACCATACAATGGAAAAAAGATAACATCTTCAACAAATGGTGCTGGTCCAACTGGATGTCTACATGTAGAAAAATGAAAATAGATCCATACTTACCACCCTGCACAAAACTGAAGTCCAAGTGGATCAAAGACCTCAACATAAAATCAGACACATTAAATCGGCTAGAAAAAAAGGTGGGGAATACCCTAGAACCCATTGGTACAGGAGAAAACTTCCTGAACAGAACACCAACAGCATAGGCTCTAAGAGCAACAATCAATAAATGGGACCTCATGAAACTGAAAAGCTTCTGTAAAGGAAAGGACACCGTCATCAAAACAAAGCGACTGCCTACAGATTGGGAAAGAATCATCACCAAACCTTTATCTGACAGAGGACTCATATCCAGTATATATAAAGAACTAAAGAAGCTGAAAAGCAGCAAACCAAGTAATCCACTTAAAAAATGGGGAACAGAGCTAAACAGAGAACTGTCTGTAGAGGAATATCGAATGGCAGAGAAGCACTTAAAGAAATGCTCAACCTCATTAGCCATTAGGGAAATGCAAATCAAAACAACCCTGAGATTTCACCTTACACCCATCAGAATGGCCAAGATCAAAAACTCAAGGGACAACACATGCTGGAGAGGTTGTGGAGAACGGGGAACCCTTCTCCACTGCTGGTGGGAATGTAAACTTGTACAACCACTCTGGAAATCAATCTGGCGCTTTCTCAGACAACTAGGAATAGCGCTTCCTCAAGATCCAGCCATACCACTCCTAGGCATTTACCCAAAACAGGCTCAAGTACACAAAAAGGACATTTGCTCAACCATGTTTGTAGCAGCTTTATTTGTAATAGCCAGAAGCTGGAAACAGCCCAGATGCCCCTCAACTGAAGAATGGATGCAGAAACTGTGGTACATCGATACAATGGACTATTACTCAGCAATGAAAAATAAGGAAATCATGAAATTTGCAGGTAAATGGTGGGACCTGGAAAGGATCATCCTGAGTGTGTTGTCCCAGAAGCAAAAAGACACACACGGTATATCCTCACTCATATAAACATACAACATAGAATAAACCCACTAAAACCTGTACATCTAAACAAACTAAGCAAAAGAGAGGACCCTAACTAAAAATGCTCAATCTCCATCCTGAAAGGCAAAGAGGATGGACATCAGAAGAAAAAGAAAACAGGAAACAACCTAGGAACCTGCCACAGAGAGCCCCTGAAAGCCTCTGCTGTGCAGACTGTCAAAGCAGATGCTGAGCCTGATGGCCAACTGATGGGCAGAGTGAATGGAATTTTATGTAACAAGTGGGAAATAGTAAGAGCTGGAGAGGACAGGAACTCCACAAGGAGAGCAACAGAACAAGAAAATTTGAACACAGGGAACTTCCCAGAGACTCATACTCCAACCAAGGACTATCTGTGGAGATAACCTAGAACCCTGACAATGCATCCACTTCTGATGAGAACTGATAGACTAAGATCAGAAAGAAGGAGAGGAGGACCTCCCCTATCAGTGGACTTGGGGAGGGGCATGCATGCAGAACGGAGGGAGGGTGGGACCGGGAGGGGAGGAGAAAGGGGCTTATGGGGAGATACAAAATGAATAAAGTATAATTAATAAAAGTTAAAAAAAAAGAAACACATAGCAAAAAAACTACCCAGCTTCACTAAATCAAATAGTTTTTTAATTTGAATCAAATATATTCATGTGAATCAAATTCATTCAAACTAAAGTAATGTAATGCACTTTTTTGACCTTGCAATTTAAAAGCAAGTGATGTTCCATAGTAATGGGGACAGGGACTGTCTCTGGCAGGAACTGATTGGCCTGCTCTTTGATCACCTCCCCCTGAGGCAGGGAGCAGCCTTACCAGGCTGCAGAGGAAGACAATGCAGCCACTCCTGATGAGACCTGATAGACTAGGATCAGAGGGAAGGGGAGGAGGACCTCCCTTATCAGTGGACTGGGGGAGGGGCACAGGCAGAGAAGAGAGAGAGAGGGTAGGATTGGGTGGGGGCTACAGCTGGAATCAAAATGAATAAATTGCAATAATAAAAGATTATATTAAAAAAAGAAAATGGGTATTTTCTCCTAAAATGAACTGAACAGTGGTTTCAGCCTTTGGACACATAAGCTTTGTGTACAAGTTTCATATGTACACAAAGGAAGTAACAAGAACACTTGCACAGCTTTAGCTGAAATAGCAGTGATAACAGGGGTAGAGGATTTAGACACCCATCCATAAAAGGAGGGGTAGGATGCAATTTGCTGAAGGTAATGAATGCCTGGTGGTACAGAAAGAACAAACCTGACCTGTTTATGTCTATCAATGAAAGCAAACTTCCAAACTTATCAAAGTAGGCTTTTTTAAAACTATATGTAGAGCTGAAGAGATGACTCAAGGGTTAAAAGGACTGGTCGCTGTTGCATATTACCTGGTTTCAGTTCCCAACACCCACATGGCAGCTCACAACCAAATGTAACTCTAGTCTTAGAAAATCCACTGTCCTCTTCTGACCTCCACAAGCGTTGTATGCACATGGTGCATAGACAAGCATGCACACACAACATAAAAAGTAAAAATTAAAAAATTTTTGAAAGCTACTTGTAGTATTGGTTAAGAGATTGGATTGCCAATATATTCTACATATAAAAATAGACTCTGTATATAAGGAAACCATCCAAGTTCAGTTGCTCTGACAGATTGAAGACTATGCAAAGACTGAAGCAAATACAGTAAAACAATAACTATTGGGTTTTGTCAGGAAAGGGCTTTTTCCCCCATTTGTTTCTTAAGATAGGGTGTCTCTATGTATCACTGGCTGGCCTGAAGCTTAATATACAAGGCAGGCTGGCCTCAAACTCAGAGATCTATCTCTGCCTCTCTGGTCCTGTTAAAGTTAAGGCATGTGCTACCACACTTGTCAGTAATAGCTGTGTATTCAGAGATGGGATTTTAATTACTCTTTACACATTTCTGTAATTATAGGAAAAAAATATCAAACTAGGCCTGTAAAGACAGTGAGTCCTTCAGATGAAAACACCAAAATCATAGGTCTCATCTCAGAGAGAAGACTCATTAAACATTTGCAGTCTAAAACTTCAAATGAAAATGAAAAACACAGCAGCTGAAAGTGATACTAGAAGGTAATAGGCAGCAGTTTCCATGGCACCTCATCACTAAGAGCAGAGAGTTCAGCACTACCTGGGGCACTGGGTGAGACTGCAGAACACAGGTAATTCCAGTCACATGGTGGGATGACTGCAGAGATGTCATACTCAAATTCTTGTAAACGTTCTTGCATGTATTACTTTATATTTACCTCGTGCTTTGACCTAGGCATTCTAAAGCATGTTTACACACTAGCCACACATTTAAACCACTCACCTAAGGTGGATGAACTCAGTCATAGCTGTCTGCCTAGTAAGGCTGCTAATTATCTACAGATTCCTTCGTGGACTCTGTGCCATTCCTAAAGATTTTCATTACTAGTGCTTTATGTACTGTTTGGGGTTGTTTTATAATTTTCACATATTACTGTTGTGTGTGATGTGGCACATGTGTCATGGCACACTTGTGGAGTCAGTTCTCTCCCTCCATCAAGAATTGTTGGTTGGCAAACATTCCGCCTGCTGAGTCATCTCACCAGCCAGTGTTTTGTTTGGTGGTTGTGGTCGTTGTTTTTAAGGGACTAATTAATTATTTCTGCTTATGCATGTGTATCTGTGTGACTGTATGTGAATGTTTATGTGTGCAGGTGCCAGCCAAATCCAGAGCACACTGTCAGATCTTCTGAAGCCGGAGTCATATGTAGTTGTGAACCACCTAGCATCAATGCTAGGAACCAAAATTGGAACTCTGAACAGCAATAACTGCTCTTAAGCACAAAATCATCTCTCCAGCCACCCAGTTTGTTTGTTTGTTTGTTTTTAAGACAGGGTTTCAGACTCATGGTTCTCCAGCCTTAGCATCCAAAGTACTAGGATTTCAGGCATGCACTACAATACCTGGCTATTATTAGCATTTGAACACAAGCTCTTTGCAGAAAAGTGTAAACCTTCACACCTGATGAATAATGACTACACACCACTCATGTTTGCCAAGCATTAACATTTGTCATGCAGAAATTCTTGGTGAATTATTACAGAGAACATTTCCATATTAGGATCGGCTCCTTGGTATTTTTAAGCAAACTGGAATATTATCATTAATACTGTTTCCCCTAGTCCTTGAAAGAACAGGATCCAGGGTCATGCTAGACATGTTTCAAAGAATTCAGTTGAGATGGCACCTCTTGATTTTTCCACTAAGTGAATGCTTTATTTCAATAATTACTTAACTTGGAGAGAGCCATACAGAAACAACAGGCATAATGTCTTCCTCATAATTTTGCTTAATTAAGAAGTCATAGCTGGCTGTGGTGAGGAATGCTTTTAACCCAGTACTTGGGAGGCAGAAGGAAGTAGACCTCTTCTGAGTTCAATGTTAGTTCAATAGCAAGTTCCAGGTGAACCAAGACTATAAAGCAAGACCCAATCTCAAAAAAAAAAAAATTCAAAACTCAAGCCCAAGTTTCCAGCAGAGAAAATTCACAGTAATGATCTGGCAAGAGAGCCATAAGGATGGTCTCAGAAATCACAACTCTTCAGACATTGGGAAGTGTTGTTATTTTAACTGTTTTATTTTTCCAGCAATAACTAGTCATTTTCAGAAACTCACGTAATTTAACCATTGAGTACAACACGGTAATTAATCAGGCTTCTTCATAGCATTTGATCATAGCTAACTTCTGTCCTCGAGACTGACTGGGCACCCAGCTGGCTTTCCTAGCCTATCTTCACTGCTGGTGATTTTGTTGAAGGAAGTGAAAATGATGTCCACACTGTGACAGCAGGGAGGGAGCCTTGGCCAGATAACCAGCACCTGCATCTCTGCCAGACCTCTCTGCTTCTCAGGACAGCAGCACCGCCGTGTGGTAACCACACTCTCAGTGCAGTTCACCTGCTAGCTTTGAAACTGTAAAAGGCTTTTTTTTTTTTTTTTAATTTGAGGGAAGGAAGTTAAATAAAGGTGTTATTTTAAGACATTTTATATTTCACTATCTCACGTTATCTTGCTTTCCTGCTTCATCATTTTAACTTACAAGGAAAAGACCTAGAACTTCAAACTACTTTTTCCTACCTTTCACAGCAAGGAGAAAGCAGAATAAATGTAAATTTGATTAATTTTTTTTAAAGTTAAAACTTTTTAAAATTCTATTTGGAAGCCAGGCATGTTGGCACATGCTGGTAATCCCAGCACTCAGGGATGGAGAGGAAGATGGATCTCTATGAGTTCAAGGCCAGCCTGGTCTACAAAGCAATCCAGTACAGCCAAGGCTACACAGAGAAACCCTGTCTTGAAAAAAACAAACAAAATTCTATTTGGAAACATCAAGATTTACAAAACTACAGAGAGAGAGAAAAAAACAAATAATTGAGCCTGTGTCACGAAAAGACTCTAGAGCAGGTGTTCTTAACCTTCCTAATGCTGTGACCCTTTAGGACAGTTCCTCATGTTGCGGTGACCCCAAACATAAAATTATTTTTGTTGTTACTTTATAACTGTAATGTTACTATATTATTAATCATAATGTAAATATCTCATATTTTGTGTAATTGTAACGTAAATATTATGTGAAAGAGTCATTCAACCCCCAAATGGGTCACGGCCCACACTGAGACCCACTGCTCCACAGCACTCTAAAATATGAGCTCACCCACGGAGGCTGGCAAAACGGCTTAGCAGCTAGACACTCTTCTTTCATCAGGTCCCTAGCACTCAAGTTTGGCAGCCCACAAATACCTTTAACTCCATCTACAAAGGACCCAGAACCCTCTCCTGGTTTTCTTGGGTACCTGGATGTAGACACACACACATACACACAAACACAATAAATTTAAGTGCCTAAAAAGATGGCTGACCTACCCGTACAGACATACATGTAGGCAAAAAACCATACACAGAAATGAAAAAAACCTTAGTCTTCTAAAGGGACTGGTAAGATGGCGCTTGCTGCCAAGCCTGACAACCTGGATTTAATCTCTGGGACCCACATGATGAAAGAAGACAATCAACTCTTCAAAACTGTCCTCAGATTCCCCCTCCCAACACTCACACCTCCACACATGCACCCACACACAAACAAATTAATTTTTAAAGTTTTTTAAATTAATAACCCTTAAAATATGTCAAGTGAAAGAAGCCAGATTCAAAATGTACTATGTTATGATTCTATTTAAATTAAAGATCAGTGGTTGACAGGGACTGAAAGTAGGGAGAAAGGCAGTGACTGCTAATGAATAGAAGATTTCTTCTTCAGTGACAAAAAATGTTCTAGAATTAGAGGTTAGAAGCACTATTCTGTGACTACATTAAAAACCAATGAACTGTATAACTTAAATTTAAGGGTCAACATTCTAGCATATAGCTATTATCTCAATAAAGCTATTATATTTTTTAAAAGGAAAAAAGAAGACAAGTGGCTCCCTCTGATGGCAAACCCAGAAGAGAGGGGAACGCAGTGACACTACTCCCACCCAACATCCCTCTCCTCTCTCGGAGGAGCTACCTGGGTGCTCTCACTGTCCTGAAGCTGCTGCAGGGCTCCCCTGTATCTCTCTGATTTTACTCTCCTCTCTAGTTTTCAGACCCTGATCAGACTGAAGCCTCTGACACCAGCCTGCCTCTCACAGCCTCTCCACACACACCTTTCCAGCCACATTCCGGATCATGGTGGCTCCTAATGGCAACAATTCTGAGGTTCCTAACTCTGCCACAGGCATGCAGGCTCACCTGAGTTCTTCCCAGCCTCTCCTACCTAAAATAAGTCCGTATGCAGACACCAGGCATACAGCACACCCCAGCTCTCAAAACTACACGTGCAGCTACCCTTGCTTACCAGATGTGCCCATCTGATACCTTCCTTTAATCACTTGGCTTATTCTCGGTAACCTCCCCCTCCACAATCCTATATCCCTTCTGACCTCTATGCAGACTGTCTCATCTCCCAAGGCATCAGTGGACTGAGCTGCAATATAGCTTATAGTTTCCCTCCATGTCTCAGGGTTCCTGTGTCCTAGAAAGCATGTGTAGCCCCAAGGTAGCTATGAAGTGTCATCACCTGAGTGAAACACCTTAAAAAGTGGCCTGTTGGGTCCTCCAGGTAAAAGCTCACATCTGTTCTTGTTCTCATAGCAAGCACAGAGTGTACTGCCCAGCATCAGCCTAAATCTGATTCTGAACACAGAAGTAAAAAACTAGTGGGGGAAGGAGTAGGAGCTACAGACAAATGACCATTATTCACCTCTCTCAAAACAATTGCTGGCACATGTGTCTCAGCTCTGTGGACAGGCGGGATGACAGCAAGGCTTTGTATCATGGAGAATTGACTAGCTTCCCCTACCTGCATTCAGGAATCCCTAACTGGCTGACTCTTCAACCTATGTTCTTGCTGCTGTAAATTATGGAACCTTATCAATTAGGGTGGCGAAGGAAAACCTACTCATCCTCTGGGAAGACAGTGACCGTTCAAGAAAAAGCAGAAGTTCCATCTCACCTGGACTTGAGCTGTTGGAAGAACAGCTGTCCTTCTTCCCTCCTCCTCAGGGCTTCCCTGTATGGACCATGCTGCAACCTGAGGGCACAGGGCTAAGAAAGGAAAAAGACATCATAGAGGCACCTCTTCCCGCCAGAATTCCATCATTTACCCTATGGAAATGAGAAGGGCTAATCCTTGTCCCTGCTGCTACCATCAGGGGTAAGGAAGAAAGCCACTTCTTCACCCCAAAGATAAAGGAAATGGGAATCAGAGAAATAACATGTGAATCCTCACCAACCTATGCCATGAGGCACCATCTCTGTGAAGCACTTTTCACAGCCTTTCTAGGTCTCAGCCCTCAATATTTAGACATCAATTCTGCTGTTATCTGTCCTAAAGACATCATCATCACTTTACCCCTACAGACAATTTTCTGACCCCTTTTTATTCCAACTCCCTGGTGACAGCTGGACTACAAGCTCCTCTTTTAAAGAACCACTGTTCACCAGCTCTGACCCCAACTATGGCAGATGACTAATGGAAGAGGACATTCCACGGCAGCCAACACAGTTGACGGTACATGTTCTTCACTCACCCCAGGAGGCAGAGGGACCAGCAGCTGCCATCTCCCAAGACTGGTCCATGAGGGGACCTGCAGAGAAACAACAGATTATGACTGACACAAACCCAGGGATTACAGGTAACACAAGAAAAAAGGAACATGACAGAGCCCTCTACAGAGTCCAAAGGCATATTAAAAAAAAAAAAAATCCAACATAACCTGGATCTCTATAGGAAATGCACTTGTAGAATATGATTTAACAACAAGGCAACTAAAAACAGAACCCTCTGAAGGCTGGCATTGGGGCACTCCAGAGGCAGAGGCAGTTTCAAGGCCAGCCTAGTCTACAGAGCAAGTCCAGGACAGCCAAGGCAACACAGAAAAACCTGTCTCAAAAATCTAAACAAACAGAACCCTTTGCATAAGTGTCTGATAAGGTGCAACCTCACGTATTTTTATATAAGTAGGTTACTGCTTTGATGTCTATGGTGATAACAACTCAAAGATAAAACATATCATTATTAACACTGCTTTTAAAATACAGATTAACGTTATGTATTATACAATAATAAAGTGAAAAACACCGGAGAAATAAAAATGTTTTGATTGTATGTACTGTATGACTCTTTTCTAAAGAGTCCTATAAATTACTCGAGTATCTCATAGAGGCCCTTTTCAGAAGCTGACCATCAAATATACAAGATTTATGCTGTCTTTTATGAATAAAATTCCCCTTAACCACTAATTAGTTCTAATTTTATACCAAGACAGCTAGACCTCCTATTAGCTCCCAAAGCCAGTAGCACCTTCTCAGCCCTAACCTACAGGAACAGTAAGTCTTCTGTAGGGAAGGTGCAGAAAAATCAAGACTTGGACTCACCCCAGGAGGGCCATCCGTTGATGGCTGCCATCCCTGAGGATTAGTTGACCAGGGTCCTGCCCAGGAGCACTGCAATTACCAACCTAGAGACAAAGTGGGAAAAAAAAAAAAAAAGACATACTTGGTTCTTTCTCACAAAAGATCCAGGGAGAACAAAAAGAACACATCTACAAAGGTAACAAAAGACCACTAAGAAGCAAGATTTAAAAAAAAAAAAAAAAAAAAAAAAAACTTATTTACATTTCAAACACAAACAGCTGAGTCAGGGACATGAGCATGCAAGAGGACCTGTTACATACTCATATGTATATACAGGAGGATCCCTGGGGATTTCTGGCCAGTCCACAGAGTGGAATTAGAGGGTCCAGGTTCAGTAAGAGACCCTGTCTCAAAGGCAAGATGGAAAGCAACTGAAGAAGACACCCAACACCAACCTCACAGTCGACATAGACATAGCACAAGAAAAAGAAAAATGACAGAACTGGAGCAAAATGAGTATACAGCACTCATGTTTGCCAAGCATAACATTGGTCATGCAGTTCTTGGTGAATAATTACAAAGCGCATTTCCATATTTAAAAAGACTGGTTATTCTTGGTAGAGGGGGTTGTACAGCTGCACAGTTTATACAACAAATCGACTGAATCCACATTTAACGATAAAAATGTGATCGTTATACAAATGTTAAAGCCAAACAACAACAGAAGCCACCTGCAAGATCTTCCAGAATCAAGCCCATCGGTCCCCTCCTTGCAGCCTCACTAGAGGCAAAAGTGCCGTCAGACCCCACAAATGCACGGATTCCAGGTCTTTGTGTGAGACCGGTAACTTCTCAGAGTGATGGAGAGATGTCGGGTACTAAGCATTGGCACACTCACTGAGACTCAGACACCCCAGGATTTGAACCAAAACACAGGGCAAGCAAGTTACAAGAATCCTCTCACTCCCTCTCCCCTTCCCTCCTTCCCCCCTCCTCCCTGCCTCTCTCCCTCCCTCTCTCTCCCTCTCTCTCTCTCTCTCTCTCTCTCTCTACGCACACTCACACGCACACAACACACCACACACACCTCCCTGTCGCTTCAAGTTTAAAAGAACCCTGGGCCTTCCCAAATAAGGCCCTGTGCGGAAGGGGTAAGAGCCTCCGGGTCACTCCAGGAGCTGGTTTCAGCAAGCTGCCCGCCCTACCTGGCTCGTAGCCCCCCGACCCTGCGCGGCAGGCTTAGCTGGCTCGGGGCTGCTGCACTGAGCGTCTGGCTTCGGTCCTGCACACAGACAAGATTCCACTGGTCTACTCGGCCCAGTCCGGCCGGCCTTTCCGAGAATGAAGAAACCGCGCACCCAGACCCGGGGTGCAGGAGGGTTGAGGGCAACGGGGGCACCAAGTCGACAAGAAAAGAGAAGGAGCCCGACGCACCCCGGCACTGAACAAGCCCTGACTGCAGGCGCCGCTTCTCACTGACCATTCCCACGACCTGCCAGTCTCTCCGCAACAGCGACATTGGAAGCCCTTCTGTCTGGAATAAGGCCTTACCTCCGCTGTGGACAATGGCGGCCGCCCCCCCCCCCCCTCCCCCGAGTCGATCAGGGCGCAATGCAAGGACTACTGGGAGTTGTAGTTTCAAGGAGGCGCACTTCCTGCTTCTACCGGAAGCCAAACAAGGCCGGGATATTTGGTTCTCTCTTTTTCCACTAGGATAGATTGGGAGGGCAGGAACCTCACTTTACATCTCAGTAAAATGTCAGCTCAGGGCACCCACTTTCGAAGTCAGAGCTTGATGAGGGTAAATGATCTCTCAGAAGCACTTGCTTCAACCTTGACAAGATTTAGAATGTGGTTGTTATTATACCTACTTATTTTTAGATGAAGAACCTAATTCTGAGTGTCCCCTTACCTATAAAGCCCCACTTCTGAGAACATCAGGATTGTCCCCCAAATCTCTTTCAAGATGGGAAAGCCAAGTCTAGGATATCAAGTTATTTTGTGGTATTTCCCTGAGTCAGCGTTTATTGAACAGTGGTTGAGAATAGAACAGAAAAGAGCCAAAGAAACCTCTGCCAAGTCAGACCAGTTTATGACCAGTGAGGTTGCATAGTTTAGGGAGGGCAAGACCACTTTCAAGAAATGCAAGTAAAACTAGTCAGGCATACACTAGCAACACATAGTTATGGATCACAGAGAAGCAAAGGTGGCCCCAGAAAACATATTAACCAATAGAAGCTGTGTGAGTAAGTTTTCGGAATTAAGAGAGAGGATGGAAAAACTGAAGAGCAACTTATGAGATACATGGCTTAAATGTAGGATTAAAGAGTGTCAAAGATTTGCAGGAAGAGGAAATGGTTTTGAGTTTCTAATCCTCCTGCCTTCAACTCCTGAGTGCAGAGGTTACAGGTACTACCACCTTTCTGCATTGCTGGGGATCCAGCTCAAGGCTTTGTTCATGTTGGGCAGGCACTCTACCAACTGAACTGCAACCCTACCCTAGAAATCTGGCTTCTTTGTTGTGAGTTAGAGGGAACCACTGAAAAGTTTAGGTGAGAAAATGATGACTGTGTGTGTGTGTGTGTGTGTGTGTGTGTGTGTGTGTCTTTAATTACTTAGCTAGTTAGTTAAGTTAGTTAGTTAGTTAGTTAGTTAGTTAGTTAGTTAGTTAGTTAGT